>NC_056733.1:809022707-809102707 GCF_019279795.1 Protopterus annectens | reverse complement strand
GGTATGCAAATCACCCCATTTGCAGGATAAATCGATGCAAATGAGGTGATATTGCTATCCAGGAAACTTGCAACAATCCATGCAGGACTAGTGCTATCTGAAGAAATGTACTCAGTTAGTAGCTGAGTAAATTTCTGCAAAATCCAATACGGAGCTGTGACAGCCCCAAATAAAGGCTGCATATCATGTAGCAAGCATGCCAATAACCAAGTAGAAGGCCATTGGTATTGCAAACAAACAAAAAAATAATACAAAAATCAACTTTTATTATTTTAGCTGATCACGGCTGTTTAAGCATAGGGTAGCAGCGTGCAAACAGGATGGGGGGAAAATAAAATAAATCTAAAATAAGCAGTCTAACTAAAATCACTATTCTGCCATGCAAGTCAATGGCAGGCAGAAGAAAACCAGGCCAGTGACTAGTGGTTGCTAAGGGGGGAGGCTCAGTGTGAGACATGTAACTATGCATTAGCAGGCAATCCTATGCAAATGAGGGTAAGGATGGTGAATCCCAGTTTCCCCAGCATGTAAGTCAAGTCCAAACAGTGTAAGAGTTGGAATAGCTTGGTACATGCCTAGGAGTTATGTGACATCATGGGGGTATGTGTCAGGCATACTCTAAGTGGATTTGAGTCCTGTGGCTTGGGATGGCTCCTAGCTTAGCACAGCTAAGATAGGGTGTGTTTCTAAACCTGCTTAGCACTCTTTACAAAGCCTAAGCGGGTGTGCGTTACAGGAAGAAAAAAGAGGTTAAACCAGGAAATAGCAGCAGTGTGCACATTTGAGCACTATGTTTGCGCGGCGCACCCCTGAGCTTAAACAGGAAGGCAATGGGAAGGGAAAACAGCAGTAGGAAGGTAATCAAGGAGAACTAGCTTAGGTGGCAGGTGAAATGTATTAGAATCAGCCAATTATACAGGCAGCAGACCAGCCCATCCCAGAACACTACTATAAGCTATGCAAACACCTTTCCCTTTGGTTTTTCCCACACTCTACACCACCGATGTAAACAAGCAGGGAACTTTTAACACTCAGTACAGAAAAATGTTAGGGGCTGCAATAGCTATTATACAACAACTTGTGGAAGAGGCTGAGGGTGGTGAGGATATGAATGTTGTCCACCAACCCACAGTAAGGAGGCAGAGAAGAGTTTGCAGACCCAAAGTAACCTACCAGGGGCTACATGAGCTGGAGATAGTGGAGTGCTATAGGATGGACAGGGACCTCCTACAGCAAATTGTTGAGGTGTGCTGGCCATGCCTCATACTCAGAACTAACAGAGGAGAACCCATCACAGTGGATACCAAGGTAAGTGTAGGCCTAGGAATACTAGCTACAAGTACCTTCCAAAGGCCAACTGGGGATTCAATGGGGATTTCACAGGGATCAGCATCCAGGGTACTCCATTTCCTGGATGCCATGTCAGCACATGTTGGTGAGCATGTATATTTTCCCATCACCTGTGAGATGTTGGCCAGCAATATGCAACTGTTCCACCAAATAGAATACCCTGAGGTAGTTGGTGCTATAGACTGCATGCACATACACATCAAAGCAGCACCCAGTGAGCGGGGAAGGGTCTACATCAACTGCAAGGGCTTCCCCTCCATCAACTGCCAGGTCATGTGCAATGCCCAGGGCATAATAATGAATGTGTGTGCTGGATACCCTGGAAGCTATCATGATTCCCACATTTGGCATATGACACTGCTGTACCAGAGATTTGCCAATGGAGACATCCCTCATGGTCACCTAGTGGGGGATGCTGGATATGCACTGGAGCTGTAGCTGATGACACCCATCAGAAATGCACATACTCGAACAAGAACTCCATAATGAGGCACACACATAGACCATAAATATAATAGAGCATGTGTCTGGGATGCTCAAGTCACAGTACTGGTTCCTGAACACATCCAGTGGAGCCTTGCAGTATTCACCAGCTACATGTACCCAAATTGTCCTTGTATGTGCCATGCTACACAATATGATCCTGCAGAAACAGCTGCAGCAGGAACAGCATGGGGCAGGGCCACGCAGCCCCCCACCATTGCCAAGGCCTGCATAGGCACAGAGTGACTCGGAGGATGAACAACCTGAGCCTGCCCTAGTAGGCAGAAAGAGGCATGCCCAGTATGCCCTGGCCTTGGCAAAGAGGCAACACATAGCACATACACTGAAACAGGAGGGACCTAGGGAATAACATCTCTCTCTGACTCTCACATACAGTAAAAGGGATGCCAAACATTACACTACCTGTGCCTAACCACGTGTAGGGAGTGTACTATGTGCATCTGACATAGGCAGCCCTGCAGCACCACCCTCACTACTGGCACACCCACAAGGTAAGTGACGCGCACATGCCAGTTGGGGGGGGTCACATACTCAACAACAGTCACAGCCAGCAGAACAGGTACAGACAAACACAAACAAAGGTGGTGCTATGGCCTCTGAATGAGGCCTATGGGTAACCTCGCCCCCAGGCCTACACAGACAGACTACAGCAGGTCAGGCAGTGAGATGTCAGTTCTGAAGGGTAGGAGATCAGAAACTAATATGTAAGTAATTAAAAGCTAAGATCTGTAGTACACTGGTATGCCTCTAGTCAGCAGGATAGGTTAGACAACAGACTGAAATGGAGTACCCAACATACCAGTATAGTTCTAGCAAATGTGTACAACTGTCAGGTGTGCCCCCCATCCTATGTAGAAATGTAGTCACAGGCAGGTGTGCCTCCCCCAAATCCTGTGCAGAAATGTAGAAATAGTCAGGTGTGCTCCCCATCCTATGTCGAAACATAGTAACAGTCAGGTGTGCCCCCCAAATCCTATGTAGAAATGGAAATGTAGACATAGTCAGGTGTGCCCCCCCCATCCTATGTAGAAATATAGTAGCAGTCAGGTGTGCCCCCCCCCCACAATCCTGTGTAGAAATGTAGAAATAGTCAGGTGTCATCCTATGTAGAAATGTAGCAACAGTCAGGTGTGCCCCCCATCCTACATAGAAATGCAAAAATGTAGAAACGTAGAAATGTAGTAACAGTCCATGCCAAATGATCGACGGTTACCCTGTGGAGACAGCATGCTACCTGTAGGTGTACAACACAAAGGTCAGCACTGCAGTACAAATGACCTGGACTTGACCCACACATTCAATACAGATGGCCATATTGGGCATGCCCACACACTTAGACAAATGAAGGCAATGTCAGTCAACAACATATTGGAAGGTCATACTGGACATGCTCACACACTTAAACACATGAAAGCCATGTCTGCAAATACCAGTGACCCAGACATATCTGGCAGCCACAGATGTTAGTGCAGACACTCCTCAGTATGCACCACTCATGCTTTGCACACACAGTAATAGGAATACAGACATTTATGTAAGGACAACACACTATAATAGGACAAAGTTAGACATACATAGATGTGTGGAAGAGGGTGACTGTGACAAGGAGCCATCCAGGCCTGTCCCACCTAACACACAGGCAAAGGGACACAACCACATGAGGGTCAGATGTCACTCACTGCAGAAACTAGCCACCGGTATCTGCCAGCATTATAGACTATGTGGCGCACGTGCCAGCTGTGCAACATGACTGCCCAAGGAAGTAGTCACCTAGCAGCTGTATACATGTACCTGTGAAATATGACACAGATTGTGCCTGCATGTGGTGTGTCAACCCCTAGATGAATGGGTTATGGCCCATGCATACACACTGCCCTCCCCATAGCCCCACTATGACAAGCCTGCTGAGGTCATCCACTGTGGAATACACCTTTTGGAGAGGTGTATCTGGGTAATCTCTGTAGTGTGTGCTGTAACTGTGCACTGCTTTAATGTGGTAAACTAGTTAGGTAGATGTTCTAGCCTCAGCCTTGGCAACAGTTTGTCTGTGTAGAAGGCAATGTTTTTTAGGGTAGGCACACCCTCTACAAGTTAAATGCTCTACTTTGATAAGGATGCTGATGTCATCCACCTAGAAATACATCTCTGGGAAAGTTGTAGCCCAGTACTTTCCATAGCGCATACCTTAACTGTGCACTGCTGAAGTATGATAAGCTAGTTAAGAAGAAGGTCTAGCCCCAGCCTTGGCAACTGTGTGTTTGTCTGTATAAAAGGCAATGCTTTTTAGGACAGGCACACCCCCTACAAGGTAAATGCTCTACTTTGGTAAGGCTGCTGATGTCATCCACTTAGAAATACATCTCTGGGAAGACTGCTGCCCAGTAATCTCTGTAGCATGTCCTATAACTGCATACTGCTGTAGTGTGCTTTAGAACTCTGGTCGGGTGCTATTCTCACCCAAGGCAGATCTGGATGTTTTGTGTGTGTTTCAATGCCTGTGTAGGGAGCAATGCATTAGAGACTAGTCATACTCAGTACATGTCAAATGCCTTAATTTGCCCATACTGCGGATGTTAGCCAATGTGATATACACCTTTGGGGAAAGAGTTCACCAGTGATTCCCATAGTGCGTCCTCTAACAGCTCCATGCTGTGGTGTGATATAAATCTCTATTAGGGGTTCTATACCCACACATGTCAGTTTTGTGTGTGTTCCAATGTCTGTGTAGGGAGCAATGCATTTTATGCTAGTCACACTCAGTACATGCCAAATGCCTGCCCTGCTTTGGCTATGCTGCTGATGTCAGCCAATGTGATATACACCTTTGGGGAAGGAGTCTGTTAGTAATCTCTGTAGCTCCTACTATAAGTGAGTAGTGCTGTAGTGTAATAAACTAGTTAGGTAGGTGTTCTACTCCCAGACATGACATTTGTGTGCGTTTCTAACTCATATCCTGTGTGGAGGTGAGTGTGACAGCTGGCTCCAATGTGGAGTGGGTTTTGCAAATGTCTTATATGGTGGCCCTTGTATAGATCACAATGTCCTCTGTACAGGAATAACAGGTGTGAAATAGCCAAGAGATTAGGGTGCAAATCCATACCCATACATGTGACATCAAGGCCAGGCAATCAGAGTTAGCAACCCCTGTATTACCCAGAGCACACTCTCAATCCATGTCTCATGCACATGCCAAGGCAACAGCCAATATGTGTGTAGTGCACTGCATATTGGCAACTGATAGCAACCATGTAGTGAATGCTGTGGCCTACAGAGGCTATGGCACCCTGTCCATCTGTCCAATATGCACATACATGCAGACAGTGCACCTGTGACCCAGATAGGACATGTCATGCCTGAAAACATGCTCTGTATGGACAGATGCCACTGACACCAGGGATTGTCATTAGCATGCTATCAATGTAGGTTCGGGGGTAACCTGCTGTCCATTACCAGTTCCTGCCACAGGTGGTCAGGAATGGCACACCTGATGATAATCTGGGCACACAACATGGGCCCAACACCCCAGGTACGGTTCCACATGTCTCTGTACATGCATGTGGGAGGTGTGCACATCCCAGATACTGTCCATGTTATGGACTAAGGAACACATACATGGCAAGCAATGCACAGCATTGGCCACACGCAATAGTCACCCAGATGACTGGATGGTGGATACAATACTCATCAGTGTGGGCAAATGCAGAAACCACAGCCCTGAGCCACAATGTCATGTGGCCTGATGCCAAGGTATACCCATCACTTAGCCTTGCATAGCCATCTGCACAGTTGAAAACCACATACCCATGTATAAATGCACCCATGCATGTCAGTACTGGCACTCTGTGTGTTTGTGTGTGTGTTGTATGATGTGTATGATCACATCCACACTCACTACAACCCCCAGTGGCATATGGAAGCATGCTGTCTGATGCCAGACACCTCCCAATGCCTTTTGCCCATATAACCTCTGTATGATCTGTGAGGTGCATGTGATACCTGCACAGTAATGTGTTGTGGAAGTTTCACTACTAATGAGCTCATCCCTGGCCCTGCCAAGTGTGCCAATGTGTGTGCATCCCTGGGAAAGTTGTGTTGACTCTGGCACCTGTTCATGCGGATAGGCATGTGTACTTCACCTACGGTATAGCTGCCATATCCCTGTTGCAGATGTCACTCACCATCACATGTATGTTCTGAGGACTCCACAACAGGTAACCTATGTGGCACATCCAATAACTGCATAGGACTGTGATAGCACTACACAGTCATTAGGGGTTTGATCCCATGTGCTGGTAGGTGTGTGACACAAACATCCTTAGGTTTTACTCTCCCACCCCTCCTTGACTTGTCAATGCCTCTATCTGCCTCTCTCACTCCCTCACTGGTGGATGTGGAGACCTACAACTGCTTTTCTTTGGCAGCAGCATGTGCACTTTATGTGATGCTCATGATCAGCTGATGGTCTCTGCATGAATTGCAGTCTTCCTCTAGCTGATTGCATGAGGAACAGCTGTGGTAACATTCTCATAGCCAATTCCGTGGAAACACACTCCAATATCTCGGAATATCATGTTGGTGTTGGGCATTTTCATTCACTGTGAGCAGGAACTGGATCTGTTTTTTGGCAAACAGCATCTCAGATGGATTGGGGATTTACCTCTAACAACATACACTGTGGAAACAAGACAACACATAGGAGGGGATTGTGCCTGACCTGACTACAGACTGTATATGCTGCTATACGGCATTTGGAATAATGTTGGTGTAACAGTCTGTGTATGGATATGGCTATCCTACATGTTTTAATACCTGCCATGGCAGTTCTATGTTTATGAGGAATCCCCATCTGTAGGATCATCTGCAGAATGGGCAGTTTGTTGTGCCTTTGGTTTCATGTGTTACCCACAGATCATCTATTTGTGAATGGCAGAAGGTTGTGTGAGGATTGCAGTCTGTAGATGGTGAAAGCCGTGACAGTTAACTGACCTCATATCCTTCATAGGACTTATGTTGCAACAAACCTTGCACCACTGAATGTACGAGTTTATCACGGCAACATGTCAATATTGGCCCTGCATATGTGCTTCCAGCCACAACTCTATCAACCTTTGTACATATGTTGTGCATTAAGGAGTGCATATGTGCTGTACACCATTATTAAGAATTGCATATGTGCTGTACCCCATCATTAGCGTCATCATATCTGATAACAAGCCAGTGAGATATCAGACTGCTACACATGTTATGTACAATAGGGGTTATATTTGATAACATGACCTGGACATTCTGTGGCTGTTTGTACAATACTGATGTCTGCTTACTTATGGTGAATGCCGACAGTGTGTGTAGTGTTAATATGTACCTTGGCCTGTGTACAGACTGTGATAGATATCATCATCCTAGGTCCCATCCTATCTGATGTTACATGCTGCTCCACTGTATGTTACCGTATTGGCTTACATGTTTGTAGGGTCATACACACACATGTCCCATACCACAGACGGGCATCAGACCACACTGTGTAGCAGCCCAGTATATTTAGGGTTAGTGTGTGAGTGGCACATATGAGGATGGTGTTGCACAGATAGTCCATATACTGTAATATTAAGCTAGCTTATCATATGTGGCTGTGGCAGTGTTCACATTGGTTGTGGTTATGCACTTTCACACAGGTGTATCATAACCTGTGCTGTGACATGCCTGTAGAGCCTGCTATATAGGTAGGTACATGTGCAGTCCCCCTTAGGAGATGTAGGCCAGTGTTGGGCCAGTCTGCCTGTAGCCTGCACAGTGCTTTGTTACATGCCTAGCAGCTTAGTGTACTTACCCAGCGAGGTGTCATGTCCAGATACTTTCCAGATGTACTGTTGCCGGGCCTCCCGTAACAGTCATGTATGTCAGACAGAGTGGTGGGATGCTGTACAGATGTATGTCAGTATCTAGTGGGTAGTATGTGGCCATGGCACCTCTGTACCAGCAGTAATTATGTGTCAGGACAGACAGAAGTGTGTGAATGCATAACCTATGGGGGCGAATGTATACCAGTTATGTGTTATACCCAGCTACATGGCTATTAACATCCATATTGTCAAGCTTGGTCTACATGTTCTGCACTAAGAGGTTCTGTGTATACCTATGGACTGTACAGAGTGTGTCAGAATGTCCACATCTATTGGCCAATATCTCTGCTGCATTCCACAGGAGCATTACATGCTTGCAGTGGTACTGTACTATGATGTCCTTAGGATGTCTGTCAGTAGCCAATGGCGCACATGTGAAAAGCAGATGTGGCCTCAAATACACACCATGTCTGTGAAGACAATGCCTATTACAGTAGCAATAGTCTGCTAATATACCTGCTATACATGCTTGACATCCCCTTGCACTACAAAGGTGGGAATATAGGGGCTGAGGTAGGGCTATACCCGATGTTCAGGACATATGGTGAATATATATGTACACAAAGTTATCCAGATATCTATATACATAATTACAAATGTACATATCAACATATACAGATGGGTGTGTCTATGTACATAGGTATGCATATACACACCTAGATATATACATATACAGAGCATTTTATGTCTACACATATACAGATAGAGACACATATGCACATATACGTATACCACAGTGCCATGCCTACCATCAGTCCACTGCTGTTGTATCTGCCACACATACAGTGGGGCTGGGGCCATATATGTGTGGGCTTCACCTAATCAATACATGTGTGCCCATATGCACTCCAGAGGACAGTGTATTTAACACTGGTATATGGCCCTGTATTATTGAGTCTGAGGGGGATGCACCATACATAACCTAGGCTGTTACAACATGTGAGGGTATCAGGGGTGAGCTGCCTTAAGATATCTGGATTTACAGTACCTTACATATCGCCTATCTTGACATTACTTACATAAAGCGGGTTACTGCATGCCTACTGCCTCCTACCATACAGACTGTTCTGTTTGCCAGTGTGCCTGTGATGGTGTCAGTTATGCCTTGTTATGTAACAGTTACATCCCGTTTGGTCAACTGAAGTCTTTACCACATTGCGATTGTGTACAGAGTGTAGATAGAGGCTGCTGGACTATACACCTGCATCACTTACTGTTGATTGTGTGGTATCCTGTGGCCCAGTCTGTCTTTACTAATGTACAATCTGAAGGGCTTGGCCTGGACAGCAATAGTTGTGGACCTGTCCAGACTACTGTATTAGTATAACTGTTTCACAGTTACATTACTCTGTTGATATGGATGTCAGTGTCTGAAAAGTTATATGACATGGCATGTCATTCTGTAATAGTACACAAATAATGGTATTCCATTTCTGCAAACCTGTGTATGTTGTTTATCCTATGACCTCTCTGTGGGTATATGTTGCAGGCAATGAATGTCATTTGTATGGGTGGTTCATTCAGTGTTCAGTTGTTAGGATGTTAACTGTAGGCATAGTGGGTGTACCATATTGTGTGTGCCTACTACATAAGTATCTTACTGTACATATCTCTGCATGTGTATGTGTAGCCACACACGCACACATATATATATATATATATATATATATATATATATATATATATATATATATATATATACTATAAACTTAGAGCAGATGCTAACCCGTGTCTTAATGAAAGCCTAAACATTAAAAGTACCCTATAATGATATAGAGATTGAAAGTTTTGAAAAGTAACTGGTCTTAATTTAATCAGAAGGTAGTCATACAGTATACGTTATTGTTGAAATGTGACCTGACACAGTGCACTAAAGATGTTTAGTTTTTTTTTTTTTTTTAGTTTTTTTTTTATTTTCCCTCTCCTCCACTCACTAGGTGGGCCAGTCAATACAGACCCATCCAGCCCAGTCTCTCCTTGACCCATATTTTCTTTACCCACTCCCCCCCCCCAGCTCCACACATGCAGCAACCATTCCTTCTCTGGTTTCCAGTCCATAGCAACCACACCACCACACCTTGCCCACCCTCCACTCCTTGGGACCAATCTTGTACGTTGTCCCAACCCAAGTATCTTCAGTCTTCCACACACTGTATTCCACGCACATAAGAATCCAGCCATATCTACCTTTCGAGACATGAGGTTACCCCAAAGAATCACTGAATTTTTGGGTCATCTCGCTAGGGACGAATATTTCTTGGTAATAACACTAGACTTCGTGGGCATATGTTTCTGTTAATCTACTATTGCTATCTACAGATGTATGGCTATATATACCTATATAGGTATATATATTTGCTTACATATTTATAACTATGTCCGTATATACCTATATATATATATATATATATATAGCTGCGTACATATATTTAACTTGCTGTGTATATGTAGACATATAGGTATTGACATATTTGTGTAGATGTAGTCATTTGCATGTATATATGTTCATACATATATATATATATATATATATATATATATATATATATATATATATATATATGCATATATTTCTAAATATATGTATATCTGTTTAGATATTACTATATTTACACACATACATCTAGATGTTGGTATATATTCTCTGTACTGTTGCATGACTGGGCTGAATGTTATGTTTCTGAAAACATCAGATTTATGTATATCTGGCATGGCTTAGTGGTAAATCACTTTGTGTATTGTGTCCATGGTCCTATTTTGTTGCTGGGCAGAACACAGGCTGTAGGATACAGAGTGCTTAAGGCACTTTAAGCAGTTGTAAGCGGGTTTGCGCATGTTTGCACAGTGGTAAGCAATGCTAACTTCTGGTTACAGTGTCTTATACTCAGTTAGCTTCTACATTACTTAACCTGTGTAGGCACTGCTTACCCCCATGCAAACACACACAAACAGGCTTACTAGTCCTTACATATGCTTACTATTATTTATTTATGCTTAAACCTGCTTACTAGTGCCTTATTCATTATGACACTGACACTTCACATGTGCATTTCCTGCAGTACTCCATTTCTTAAATATATGTTATTTGGAGGGTTTTGCAACAAAATTATTGGTTATAACATGCTTTGTCATGTAAAATAGACTGTGCTGCTGTGGGACTCGTACCTGGAATGCTTGTGCATTAGGCGAATACTCTGCCCACTAAACTATTGGTGTGGTGCTTCATTTGCATATATCTTCCTTGTTATCCTCTTCAGCCTTTTAAGCTGCTTTAACAGTAGCTAAGCGATGGGCACACCCGTGCACCTACGGTTAGCTGTACTCGGATTTTTAAAAAAAATACATTTTTTTTTTCATTTCATTTTTACGTACTGTTGCTGTTGTACACATGGGGAACTGTTGGTGGGGATATGTGGACACCTATGAGCGGTCTCGCTCATTTCATACCACTTTCTGCTGTTCTGCATTGCAGGGGCATGTTTATTCTGAGAGTTCTGCTCTCAGACATGCCCTGAGCACTCGTACATGCTCCGTGTAAGCCTAGGAGCTTGGGCAGTGCACCTTATTACTATGCATGGCGCGCTGCCATCCTGCTCTTAAACGGGTGCTTCAGTGCAGGACTAAGCTAGTCCTGCACAGAAGTGTAGTAAATCTGGGGGATTGTGTCTGCTACTGAACTGAAACTGAGAGATAACATCTTTTGTTTATGGCCCAGCTATAAAGTAACTTAACCTCAACTACACTTAAGTTTTGCAGGATAATCTTCTATGTTCCAGCAGGGTACACTGTGGATACATCTTAGCTCAGTACATAACATAGAGTTCTTTATAAATCATATCAATATTCACAAATGACATAGATATCAAATTACAGATCCATAAAGAGTACTGATACTAGGATGCCATGAAAGCTGTTGTGGGTATAGTGTAGGTACTGAGAAAAAAAACAAACAATTTGGCTAACATCAAAGACTGAAGCAATACAAATTTCTTGAACTTTAGTCATACTGTGGATCAGGAATGGGGTCCATTTCTGCTGTCAGCCAAAACATTTAGAGAAATTAAAAAATGTGTTAAAAAAGCAGTCACTCAATGTTTACTATCTGCAATATATATTTTATCATTTTTATGGTTTCTTAGATGCAAAGAGAAAAGTGAAACTACGGTCTGAAAACATTGCACATGCTTGTAATGTAATTTTTTATTTTATGTTTTACAGTTTTGTTAAAATGGTGATTTGCATGTCAAATATGCTTCTGTCACTTATATTGTATTCTTATTTTTTGAAAACAAGTTTATTAATTTCCAAATATGAGCAATCGATTACATACAATGTTTACAGAAAATCCAACAATAAAAGAAAATAACTTGGCAAAAAAAAAAAAACTAATGTATTTACAAAGGTGTTTACTATAAAAAAAAACATGTTAATCCTCAGGATACATAAAGTAACTTCATAGATGAACAGACTCTTTGTCTAATAAAACGTTTAACTTTTACCACATATTATATGAAGAAGTATTTCTGACAGATCTTGATTTAATGGTCAACAGTTACTTCCAAGTTACAGACATCAGTAACTTTTAATGTGTTCTTGCATTATTATGATGAAATGGTTATAGCCTATTTATACCAGGCCAAGCTAGAGTTTTCACTGTGATGCCTAAGCTCCTATAATAGATGCCCATGGGATATATGCAAATGACCCCTTAAGGACATCAAGTGTTTCAGCAATATGGCTTCTGAATGTCCATGACTTTTTACTTTTTCTTTTTTTCTTAAGGGGTCATTTACATATATTCCATGGGCCTCTATTACAGGAGGTTTAAGATATCACACAGTGAAACTCTAGCTTGGCTAGGTTTTTCTTGTAGTTTTAACTAATTGGTTTGCCTGTGTGATCTTTTTACTCTTTGGTTTCTATTTATACCAGGATGTTACAGCTATGTGTTGATCATGCTGAGGAAGGTTGAGGACTGAAACTGTTTCATGTAACAGTATTTCTCACTTAATTATAGCATTTTGAAGTCCTGGAATCCATTAAAGCGACTTTTTATTTCACTACTAAACACTGGAAGGTGTTGGTTACTTTCGGCTTGGATATGAAGCTGTTTTAATCATGCACATTGACAGGAAGTGGATAGTGAGGTTTCTTGTAATTACTTCTATGTGATTCTCAGCAACATGCAAGGTATTTCCTGTTCATAGATCATAGCTCTTTAGTCACACAAGGAGTTCATAGATTAGTTGTAAGCAAACAGCCTGCAGACCTTTTCAAGCCTAGCCTAAAACCCTACTCAAAATGTTCCTCTAGCCTCAAGCAGGGCAAGACAGACAAAGAGAGAATTTGAGGTTGCCCATCCAATTATCTAGATTTACATTGAAGATGGCAAGGGTGCTACTCTGCTTGACATGTAGAGGAAATTTGTTCTAGAGGTGAAGGATAAGTTGCCAACATGTCTTATTTATCTGCTGATAAAGGTTTAGTTTCTTTAAACAAGTAAGGGATAGGAGATCAAAAAGTG
Source organism: Protopterus annectens (assembly GCF_019279795.1). Taxonomy (NCBI): domain Eukaryota; kingdom Metazoa; phylum Chordata; order Ceratodontiformes; family Protopteridae; genus Protopterus; species Protopterus annectens. Next base: position 809,089,429 of record NC_056733.1, on the reverse strand, counting down.
TTGGATCTTTCTTGGCACAAAAGGCTGGGCATAGATCTCCACAGAGGTACAGAGAAAGGCTGCCAGTGTCTCCTAATAACTACGATTTTTGAGGCCACTAAACATTTTGGTTATGAACCTCTGAGGTCTCTCAAGTTGTGTTATATGCTTAGAAAATTACATGCCAAAAGGTGCATTATATTCAATAATGGGTCTGATAAGATATGAGTAAAGGGGAATTAAGACCACTATGGATCTAGCAGATATGCATTTTGAAATTAGTTGGGACAGATAAAAGGCTTTCCAAACTACTGTGGAGACATGATGGTTAGATAATAGGGAATTATCAACAAGAAAACCCAGATAACATACAAAAGTTTCTGATAGAGGAGTGCATTTTGGATACACTAACTGGAATTGTTTTGTTTAAAAAATAAATGTTGCGACATTTTTTATATTTAGATTGAAACAATTGTCCTTTTCACCAGTAGTTATCATGGTGTAAGTCATGTTGGACCAATTGTGAGTCCGTTGACGATTAGATAACAATATCCAGTTTACAGTCATGTACAAACTTAGTTAAATATAGGCCAGAAGTGCTGGCTTGAAGCTCTGAGAAAAATATGCCAAATAGGAGAGGGACAAAAATTAAGCCCTGTCGTACACCACTGGTAACAGTTTTGCTTTCATTAGTGGCACCTTTTGCACTAACCACAGGGGTTCTGTCAGACAACCAGCAAGCTATCCATCACATAAGGATTCATATTCTGATTTGCAAGTCTTATCAATAATGCCTGAGTGGGGAATAATGTCAAAGGCTTTGGCCAGGTCTAGATATGCTGTGTGCATTGCATAACTGTCATCCATCGCTTCAGTAACTTTTCAGTTAAATTAATGAGGTTAAAGAGGCAGTACCTTCCTTTGATAAAACCAAATTTATGAGGATCCAGGGTTTAAAGATTTTCAAAGTCCAGATTAATGAATTCTAACATAATGCATGCCATTGCTTTACATATGAGGCTTTTAGCTACAGGAGATTCCCCACACACACATGGGATATTGTATGCTCAATCAAATGATCCATGGGGGCTGTTTCTACAGCCATAAATTCTGTAAGGAAAAAAGTAAGAGATGCTGGTTCCACACTACTGCCAATTGCCCAACAGAAACTAATATTATATTACTGCATTTGTTTTCATAATGTACTAATGTTATACTAGTGCATTATGGAAATAGTGTAATATTCTTAAATAGTCAGACCTGCATAGATGTCTTAAAGCCATAATTGTTATTTCAAAAATAGCATAAAATAAACCACTACTGCTATCTATCTATATATATATATATATATATATATATATATATATATATATATATATACACACACACACATACACACACACACACACACACACACACACACACACACACACACACACACACACACACACACACACACACGGACACACACATAGTACATTGTTGCAATATGAACACGCTATATACCAAACAATCACTGCGGTTTTAATCTTCCTTAATTCATTCATCACAACTGTAATTGTTAAGGTGCAGATTATGAGTCTGCTTCAGGTTATAAGACTCTAGCTAAATGAGTAGGGGTTCACTGACTGATAGCAAAAGCGAGTATTGTCATAAGTCTAGAGTGCCAACGTAAATAATAATGTTGTAAAGGAGACAAGTACAGACTTTGTGCCTGCTTCATGTAGCAAAAGGGCAGGTAGACATGAACTTCAGATACAAAATGTGCTACAGGCTCATTAGCTATTCCATGAAAAATGACGCCCACTACAAATGAAACTTTCATGGTGAAAGACTTAGATTGAGATACATTACAGAGTCGATTATCCAAACTAATTGGGAACTAGGGCTGATTGGATAATCAAGCTGTTTGGATAATCAAACATACACTGAACTAGATAAAAAACTACTAAAATCTTGTTTTTTCTGCATGGAGGGAATACACTTTTCAACCATTTTGCAATTCCAGTGGACAGTATCAAACATTTCTCACACCTGAGTGGGCTATAAGCTCAAAAATCATGCACAAGTGAATATGTGTAATGTTTACATTTTCAGACTTTATGATTTTTCCAAAAACTTTAAAAGACTGTGTTTGGATAATTGATGTTTCAGATAATCGACGTTCGGATAATCGAGTCTCTACTGTGTATTTTTAATACACATATCAATTGTTCCCTGCATAACATATTTGGAAGGTATCCAAAACCAAATTAGATCCGAACCAGACCAAGAACAAAATGATGTATCCAAAGGCTCAACATAAAGTCTAAGAATTGATCTAAAGAGCCATCCCATAACAAACAAATATCGTCCAGGTATTGTTTATAGTGGGTGATTGTTAAGGAGCATCCCCATTTTTATTAGGAAAAGGGACACGAACCTCAAGGGTCTCTTTGAGATCAGTCCTGGTGTGGACAATAAAAGGGTTTATTCGAAACTTGGAACGTATAAGTGTGGTTCATGAAAAAGGAAAACAATGCTTTTTTAAGCATCTTAGCACATGCCCTAATATGCAACTTAAATTTTTAATCCCAGAGCAAGTATTATGAGTGTTTTGAAACTGAGGAGGGCCAAGTTATGATTTTGTTCATTTTGTTTTGAGTGGATGTTTCAAACTTTGGTTAACTTTTCATATGATTAACAGAGGTCTTAGAAACCAATAGCTCTTAATAGATTTTGTAGACATAAAAAGAATTTTTTAAGACTGTTTTTAAGTTTTTTAAGCTTGTTTGTAGCTTTATAAAACAATCATACATGCTTTATTACGAATTGTAATTTAAACACGTTTTTACATTATTTAGTACAATTTTGTGGGTTATTAGACTTTGTATAATTTCATTGAATGAATGAATTGCTGTTGGCACTTTAACATCTGATTTGCATATTTTATTAGTTGCTATTCTAGTCACATGATTTGGGCTAGAAAGTACTTAAGCCTTGAATTTTTAATCATGGTTCATCTTGAAAAAGCCTGGTATGCCTCCAGGCGAAAGCGCTTGATGTGGAATTTTTTATCATTTCATTAAAACAGAGTTTGATTTAAGTCATTTTGAATTTTTTGTTCCTGTTGAGCCTTTGGATACATCATTTTATATTTGGAAGGTATAGTACTGTTAAAATGTTTGAGGATGGATAATGGACCCCGAGATTCATGAAGCTTGCGCCAGGTGCAGACTTAGCATCGGCATTGTAACACCAGATATGACCACCGAGTGATTCAGGTACGAGCTGTTTCCATGTGCACGACCTGCGTATGCTACGCACGCACAACTCCCGAGCCTTGTGTACTAATTATCCCATGTGCAGCAGTGTAGCATGCAAATAAAGGTATGTAGTGATTTAGGAAGTGGTGCAGGTGTAGTGTAAGCATGCAGAAATGTAAACCGGAGAAAACGGTTTACATTTTTGCAAACATAAAATCGGAGCCATGATAGCCAACCAAACACATGTATTATATTGTTAATATATGCCAATGTCTAAATATATAGCCATTGGCATAAAAAAAATGTACAAAAAAAATTAACATTTAATATATATAGTCTCACTATCGCTACGTGAATGCGCAAGGCAGTGGTGCGCAAAGGATATCACAAGGAATATATAAAAATATAGAATAAAACTGCAATGAAACACATATCACAATTTCCCCATAATAGTTAATGGCAGGCATGCTATACCATACTATGGCGCAAGGGTTGCTAAGGGGCAGTGACAGTGTTATGCGCAGTAGCTAGGAATTAGTAGGCAATGCCATGCTAATGAAAGGAGTAATAGTGAATTGCAGATTCCCCGCTGGTGTAAGGATGCACCTCACAGCGTAGCGTTATAACACCGAGGTGTGCCCTTGAGATAAAGATGACATCAATTGAGGGGTGTGTCGCCATTGCTGTAAGCACATTGGAGCATTGCTAAACCAGTTTACCCCTAGCTAGGCAAAGCTGCAGAATAGGGGTGTGTCGAATTGGCCATAGCTATGCTTAGCTGAGAGTACACAAGGTAACCGAGTATGCATGTGACTGGAGATGAAAACACACGTAAACCTGGTAAATCGCTATGAGCGGCACGCACTGCAGCTGAAACTGGAAGGATATAGGAAAGAAATAAGGAAATGCTGCAGCAGTAAAATTGGAGTACAAATGACTAATTAACACCTAGAAGCCTACAGTGGGCCATTGCAACAGCTAACAAGGCTGCAAGCAGCTACCTGCAGAACAGGAAAGGGGAGGGGCTGTACTGCAAAAAAAACAGTAAAGTATCAAAGCAAAACAAAGCCGATTTGCAGTATATCAGCTACAAGGCACATTTTGCCATGAAAGTACAAAACAAGAAAGACGGCAGGTGGATGCAAGCCTGATAATGGGAAGGGATCCAGGTCTAAAAGTGAGTTAAAGGGCAACAGATTAATCGAGGCAGGCAAGTAGATCTCCACAGTAAAGGCCCCACAATTGCAGTACTCATTGCAAAACCCATATATAAGACACACTGCAGCTGGAATAGCTCATACACACCCACTGACATCAGCAGCATCCATAGCACAATACCATAAAGTGTGAAAGCATCTCACACACATTTGTGTATTCCCATACACTCTGCACCAGCGGTGTATACAGACGGGGAACTTTTATTATGTACATGTTAGGGGCTGCCATAGCTTTGATCCACCAGCATGTGTTGGAGACTGAAGGTGGTGTGGAGGATGATGCACATGATCACCTCAGGCACCAGAGGAGAGTGTTCAGACCCAGGGTAACCTACCAGGGGCTACATGATCTGGAGACAGTACAGCATTACAGGGTAGACAGGGACATCCTACAGCAACTTGTGGAGTGGTACCTGCCATGCCTCAGAGCCAGAACAAACAGAGGGGAACCCATCCCAGTGGATACGAAGATATGTGTAAGCCTGAGAATACTAGCTAGAGGTACCTTTCAAAGACCAACTGGGGATATCATGGGGATCTCTCAGGCATCAGCATCCAGGGTACTACACCAGTTCCTGGATGCCATGTTACCACATGCCAATGAGCACATATAGTTCCCCCAAATGCAGAAGGAGTTGGCCAGCAAAGAATACCCGGAGGTACTAGGTGCAATAGACTGCATTCACATACACATCAAGTCACCATCCAGTGAGCAGGGTAGGTGCTACATAAACCACAAGGGATACCCCTCCATAAATTGCCAGGTCATGTGCAATGCCCAGGGCATTATCATGGATGTATTTGCTGGCAGCCCTGGAAGCTATCATGACTCCAAAATCTGGCATGCCTCAGAGCTGTATCTGTTATTTGCCAGGGGGACATCCCAAATGGCCACCTGGTGGGGGATGCTGGCTATGCACTGGAACCGTGGATGATGCCCATCAGAATTGCACACACACCCATGCAGGAACACCATAATGAGGCACACTCACAAACCAGAATCATCATAGAGCGTGTGGTTGGGATGCTGAAATCCTGGTTCTGTGGCTTGGACATATCTGGTGGAGCCTTGCAGTACTCTCCAGGCACATGTGCCCATATTTTCATAGTGTGTGCCATGCTACACAATATGGTTCTGTGGAAACAGCTGCAGCAGGTACAGAATTGTGAAGCCCTCACAGCCCACCACCATTGCCAAGGGCCCCACAGGCACAGAGGTACTCAGACCATGAACACCCTGAGCCAGCCCCAGTAGGCAGACAGAGACATGCCCAGTATGCCCATGCCTTGGCAAAGAGGTAATGTATAGCACACACAGTAAAAATGGATGGCACACACACAAGACTACCTGTAAATTGCCATGTATAGGCAGTCTACTGTGTGCATCCAACATGGGCAGCCCTCAACTATTGCACACAAAACTGCCATTGGCACAAGGTAAGTCAACACCTGAACAGTATATTAAGCTATCAGCATATGCAGATACTGTCTGTATAGATTCATAGGTAGGTACTTGGCCAACTGCCAGAGGCCATTCATAAGCCCAGCCAAAATGTGTCAGCTTTTGCCACCCCATTGATTCATTAATTGTCCCTCTGTGGAGCAGAGCCAATGACGGGATCCCTGGGGTACATCTACTGTTCCCCATCCACTCTTCAAGGTTTCTCTTGCAGAGTGTTAGTGAGGGGCTCTGTATAATGTAGTTAGGGATGTTGTTCCAAAGTATGGGGAGTGTCTGTGACAGAAAGCTGTCCCTCCAGTATCTCCCAGTTATTGTTGTGGCAAGGTTCAGCTCACTACAGTGTATGGCTCACTGTGACATGGATTCCCATAGGTGGAGCATATCCATCAAGCTTGAGTTCAACATGGCTGTGTTGGCCAGCGGAGATCATCTCTGGGTAAACGAGATGTCACTGAGTAAAGCAGGAGTTTATTCAGTCTGGCTGCACAGGGCGTATGTTTGAGGCAAGTAATCCCCTTGGCGAGGTACATTCGTGGACCTTCCAGCTGTTGGAAGTGTCTTCTGAGGTACATCCCAAATGGGTTATTATACCCTATGATGGGACTGATGAGTGATGAATAAAGGGGTACTATAACCCCAGTATGTCTAGGTGGGAACCCTTTAAAAATCAGATGGCCTACATAGAAGGTTGTCCTAACTACTTTAGAGATATAATTGTCAAAGGAGAGATCACTATCTACCTTAGTCCCCAGCAACCCCATTACCTCATCCGTATTAAAGTGGCTGCCACTTATGTGTTAATTTGTGGGTGCTTAATATTCCACAATGGAATGACCATGCAGTTAGTGGAACTTGGTTGGAGGCAATGATGATGACACCATGTGTCAGTCTCTGTGAGGCCCCTTGAGGGATGTCTGTGTCAGCTGGACTATCATTCATGGTTCCCAGTTTGCAGTCATTGCCAAACATGGTCTGCCATAGTCCACCTGTGTTTGCCTGTACCTCTGAGAAGTATATGCCAAACAGTAGGGCTCCCAGGACTGAGTCCTGTGGGACACCAGTCATGACTGGTCAAGAATTGGACCTGGAGAATGCTAGTCGTACCATGTGGATTCTGTGTTTAAGCCCGTTGGCAACCCAACCTGTGATGTATGGGTGTATGTACAGGCTGGTATGTTTATCAATAATATCTGAGTGGGGCATGGTGTCAAAAGCCTTGGCGAGGTCCAGGTAGTATGTGTGAACCACCTCCCTCATCATCTAATGTCTTGGTGACTGTATGTAAGATGTCAATCAGGTTCAGTAGGCATGAACTGCACTCAACCAAGCTGTCCTGGGTGGGGTCACATGTTCAGAGGTTATCAATGTCTTTGTTAATGAGTGCATTGAGGATGTGAACCATACCATTGCAGACCAGGCTAGTCAGACTTATGTGGTGGTAGTTAACATGGTCAGTTGTGATTCCACCTTGATGAAGTGGAATAATCATTGCCATGTGCCATTGTATGGGCATGTAGCCTGTGGAGAGGCTGAGGTAGGAAAGCTTAACTAGGTGGCGGGGGTCAGGTTGTCTTGTACAGTTTGCAAGATGCAGTCTGGGACAACATCTGCCTCCATTTACACTGTGTTCTGCTGTTAGAGAGGGCCATTTCCACCTGTGTGTCACTGATGTGTGGGATACTGTACCTTTTAGGTAGTGTTGTGGGCTCTTTAGGGGGTGAAATATGCACTGAATGTATCTGCAAGGATGTTGGTGATATCAGTAGGGTCAGTATACTTTGTGCTATATTTCACCGGCACAGTGCAAATCTGTGTGTCACCACGTAGATCCTTGACATAGCCAAAGAAGACTTTGTGGTTATCTTTTGAATCCTTGCTTATTCTCCTGCTGATGTTAGCCTTGGATGATGTAATGAGGGACCTACGTATCATATTAATAGTGGTCACAGATGTCTGCCCTTCATGGGATTTGCTGTTTGTCTGGAACACTGTCCTACTTCTGTAGTATAGCCTGTTTAATGCAGAGGTCCACCAGACTGGTGTCCTTGTCTAGGAGGAGTGAGTCTTGGTTTTCCAGTGATGGCACAATCCATACATCCATGTAGGTGCATATAGACTGCATTTGTAAATCTGTCTGTATCTTGAGCTGTGTTTCCCCTTAGCATGGGGGCTGTGAAACCCCCCACCCCTGTCACTAGTAGTGTAAATTTAGCTGGAGAAAAGGTGTACACTGTGGTATCCATGGGTGGGGGAGATGCTTGGGTGTGGAAACAGTGAATATTTCATGGTCAGATCTAACCAGTGACCGGTTTACCTCTGCTGTGGTGCACCTGTTGCCCATGTTGGTGATGACCACTTCTAGTAGTTTCCACCCCACAATAGGGAGGTTGTCACCTGATACAGGGCATATGAGGTGATAAATGCCAGGAAGCGCTAGGCCTGGAAGTGAGTACCAGATTGTTTCCCAGTTAATGGTAAGGTAGTTTATATCGACCAATGCCAGGGTGTGCATTAGGACTGTCACATTCTTCACTATCTCAAGGTAGGTAAAGTGGTTGTCCTGGGTCATGGAGGGTGAACCGTCGTAGGCCACAGTTTACATTGCAGTTGTGGCTGATGTTAGCTGCACATGGATGATCTCAGAAGTATCATGCTGCCCCACTAACATGGAGGTGTAGGTATCCCTGATGAATATGGATACAGCCCCTCCATGTCTGTGTCAGTCCATGTTCTGTGGCTGAAATGTGTGGTATGGGTTGTAGTCTGGTAGTGCTGGTGTGCTCTCAGGAGGCTTAAGATAGATCTCAGTTACTGCACAGATGTTGATGTTGTCCATCCTGAGGAGTGCTGTGAGTGCATGCATGTTGTGATCACAACCCCTGGTGTTGAGTAGCATAACCCTCATTGAATCTGCTATTGTGCTGTTTACAGAGCTGGTATTCACCTTCGAGACTCTCCTAAATAAGGCACCATGGGGGCGCCAAAAGCCTTGGCTAGTATTCCAAAGTCTAAGGCTGACACATAGGCCGGTATGGTAGTGTTGCATGCATGTTCCCCATCTGTGCTTGTTTTTCATCTCTCTTCTAGGTAACCTACTGGTAAGCAATAGAAAGCCTTAAACTTATACAAGACTTCTAGCTTCCAAGATAGGCTTTTGGAGGGACTAAGTATCAGTGTTCTGTACGTTCTTGCTGTACTTAACTGTTTCCTGACTACATGGTGATTTCTCACTGTATATTGTGATCTGAAGGTCTGTTTATTCACATATTATAGCTGTGATGGCCTGCACTTTGAGGTTCACAGATAGCCTACTACCTATCTGCCCAAGCATAGCTGCAGTGTGTTGGCTTTCCTCACACCAATGATGAAGTAACTGAGCCTCTGTCAAGCATAGCCAATGAAGCAGTTCCAGGCAGAGTTGCTGAAAGTTTTTGAAGTCTGGGGTTATGGAGAGTGATAAGGGCACTTAGTGATCTAAAGAGGGCATGTTAATGTGACAATTCAACACCATTCAATTCCCCCAACAGGTCTCACAGCTATCAAACAGGACAGGCTCCCCCACCCCCTGGCTGTATGGTTCTGGGACACATGATCCCAGGGGTGTATATTCTGTTACTCATTCACACAACAAGCTTTCCCTTGAAGTGCTTCAATGAGGGGCTATGCCTAATATAGTTAGGAATGTAATGTATTGTCTCAAAGTACATTTGTTATATGTTGTTATTTCAAGAGTACATGAAGCTCAGTGAGTTTGGGGTCTCCCGTCCTTTGCTTAGCCTAGCTTACACATAGAAATCATCTAAATAGGAAATAGGCGGAAGCAACGTTAATGTCAACAGTGTAATGGTTACAGCATCCACATATTATCTGTGCATTAGAGGTTCCAATCCTGATAAAGGCAGGGATGTTTATTATGTTTAAAAGTATACCTTAACCACAACTTGTATATATAGGTAGTAATCGTTTGTATAATAAACATTCAAAACACCCATATAAACCCATGTGTGCTGGAGAGTACAGTCAACAGAGAATGTAATGTTATGTCAGCACATAGTGAGATTTTACTTCACTGATATGTATATATCCTGAGTAGTTAGTGAATGTGGCCGTGTTTGCGCACACAGGTTATGCGTTACAAAGTTTGTTTAACTGTGTTTAACCGCTGCTATAATGTCACACAAACACTTTTAAACATGCTTACAACTTCTTACATGAACCTTATTCTGGAGTAAAAAACATTTTTAAAGCATTGCAGGTGTTGAACTCTGGACCATGCAAACTATAGTCATGGGACTTACCACTAAGCCATCTGAGGTGTATACATGTTTCATGGTCTTGAGACTACACCTTATACCATATGCATTTCACTGTAATGATCACAAACGGGACAGTCACTTTGTGTACATATGTACAGTACATTGTAATGTAATGTAGTTTGTCAACCAACACATTCCAGTCTACATATGTATTACTGTTACAAATTAATATGAAATATATATATATATATATATATATATATATATATATATATATATATATATATTATACAGTTACATCAATAGCCATATATATAAACATCTATGAGCACACTTCATGACACAGAAGCACTCCAAAGGAATTGGAGTGTATGCAAAACACATGCAGCTCTGGTATTATAACAATTAATATTAACCTAATTCACCATAGAATGAGTGGTTGTTGTATATGTGAAGATCGGGGTGGTGGAGGAATGATGGATAATGCAATCATGCATCAAGGAGGGCCTGGGTCAGATGTCCAATAAGTGAACTGGAGGGGTATACATGGAGTATGGGGACAATATAAAAAGGGCACAAAACAAGAACCTTTTTCACTCATAATACAACCTGTCATGTCACATTGCAACACCTAATTTCACAAACCTATGAACATTAACATGTATCAGACATATATACACCAACTGACTGTCACATTTGTTTTCAGTAGTGAGGAATGACTATAGTACAATGTATATTCTAAACACCATAACATTTGTACATATCTCAGATGCCTTAGAGGTAAATTCAGTGACTGTGGTGTTCATGGTCCCGGGTGCAAGACCTGCAAGGGCTGTTAGGTTATTTTGAGGGCCAGAATAAGGGCTGATGGATGCAGGTGGATTAAAGCACTCTTAAGCAGTTGTAAGTGGGTTTCCATGGGTTTGCGCGACGGTAAGCGGTGCTGAAACACGGTAAACAGAGAAGGGCTTCACAGGTTTAACCTTTGCTTAACGTCACGCAGACCACGGGCAAACCTGCTTACAACCGCATAAATGTGTGTTATTCACACTTTCCGTACCTGTGCCTACTCTGAGAGGTAAAATAATAACACCTTCCAGGAGTAGAACCCGCAACCATGTACTCCATCCTCAGAGTAACCTAACACTAAGCTACCTGGGATGCACCTATCCCAGTTGTGTATGCAGACAGGTGAAAACACAAAAGGGAGGAATGTGTTGAAATAGGACAACCTGCCATGTACCCAATTAAAGGTGTATGCTCATATATATATATATATATATATATATATATATATATATATATATATATATAGAGAGAGAGAGAGAGAGAGAGAGAGAGAGATACATAGAGACATGTCGATATATACAGGTCAACATATATATGTAGATATATAGATAGGTTAAAAACATCTACACATCTATGGAGGTGCAGATAAACGTATGCAATAATATATATATATATATATATATATATATATATATATATATATATATATATATATATATATATATCTATATCTATCTATATATCTATATATATATATATATATATATATATATATATATATATATATATATATAGATATCTATATCTATATATATATATATATATATATCTATATCTATATATAGATATAGATCTACACACACACACACACACAGACACATATATATATATATATATATATATATATATATATATATATATATATATATAGATATATGTGTGTGTGTGTGTGTATAGACAGCATCCGAAGTGTTTATATCCGAGTATAACATGGACCATAACAATCACACATTCCACCCCCCCCAAACAATATGAACATAACATATGAAGAGTATATGACAAATACACTATTACAAATATGTTCTATGGACACAGTCACCAACACAACTGCAATGACTGCAAATATCCATGACAGAAATACACAGACAGCTTTCATTTTGCAAAACTTTATTACATTCCGATGTATTGCCAAAAGGATTCAAGGACTAACAGTACCTGCATGCTATACAGGAAGCATTTAACAATGCCTTAATGAATCAGCCTGCAATTACCATAGTATTAGTCCACTAAGCGATAGGTATTCACATAGGGAAAGAACACCCACACACATACAGACATATAAAAGGGGTTCCTACACACCTGCATGTGCTATGTACACCCACCAACATCTACCCCACAACCAAAATAATTACATCAATACATACTGTCATACCATAACCTATTATTCAACTACTGTACAACATCTGCTGAAACCTTACCATATCTGGACACAGACACACTAACATGGCCCTATGTGAAATAGCTGATGTTATACAATTGAACAGCTGCTGATGTAAGAGGGTTTGTATGAACTAATCCCGTTTCAGAGGGTTGAAAGGTTCGTACTGATTATCAGCACAGTATGATACACAGTAACACCAAACTAAATATGTCTGGTAAGCACACTGTAAACCCCCTAACATTATATGCATAGTTATGCAGCCTTGAGTTGGTCAAACAACCTGGCCAGGCTGAAACATATGCAGAAGTATTAGGTACAGACAAACCCTGCACTAGTAGCAATGTTCAGAAATATAACAGCAGTGCTCACATTTAGACCAAATCCTCTAGGCATTACACACAATATATTACTGTTCGTCTCCATACAGCTGTTGCAATAGATTCCAAACAACACTTCCATGCTGTCTTCCTCACAATTAAGGCAAAGGGCAATGCCCAAGTGGAGTACTCAAGTTATACTCCACTGTAGCCATGGTATTGGCTAAGGCAGTAGCATCGCAGCTGATGTGCATGTAATTAGCTACTTAGGAACACCAATTGGTTATCAGGATAGCACATGTTACTGATCTGTAACTATAAAAGGTTGTCTTTCACACATTCAAACCATCTGTGTCTACCTGTAGGACAGTACAAAACAATGAAAGACAGACCGAAAATGAGTATTATACTAGTCAATAACACCTCCAATTACTAAGAAGGTATGTATAACATGCAGTATGTCTGTGTATGTAGTACCTGTTCTGTAAGAATTAACAGTGTAATCAATGCATATAATGGAAATAGCTATCTTGTAGTGATGTATTGTTGAGCAGTAGTAATGCTTGTAGTATTCTATGTGTGTACTGCTGTAGGTCACACAGCAAACTCCGCATACACCACAAGGGATGATATGGGCTTGGAACTCACCAATTTGCTTCCAGCCACTGTCAGTGTCAGGATTGGTCCAACAAGTACGTGCTATAACAGGGAATAGTATATGTCAATATATTGTAACAGTCAACATATGTATGGGTGCATAAGTAAGATGAACATGTTAAAGGTGGGCTTACCATGCAAATATGGTGTGCATTGTGGATATTGTGCCAATAACTCTGTAATGTATAGTATTTTAGGCAGATCTGTATTCTATTCTATTCTACAAAGCAGTTCTGGTATGTTATGCAAACAGCAGTTATGTCTATTGGCAATTACAATACTCAATAACAGGATACGTATCATTTGTATTCATCTGACAGTTTAGCAGCATGATAGCAAAGATAATTGGAAGAGACAGGTAACTATCCATGTGCATAACACATGTAATAGTCACCTCTCTAGTATCATTTGCAAGCAATAAGAGCTGTGCATGTGTACATGTTATGCATATGTGTAGTGACCCTTGTTACAGGGCTGATCTCTCTAGTATCGTTTGCAAGTGATAGCAGCTGTGCATGTGTACATGTTATGCAAATGTATAGTGACCCTTGTTACAGGGCTGGTTCTCTCTAGTGTCATTTGCAAGCAATAAGAGCTGTGCATATGTACATGTTATGCAAATGTGTAGTGACCCTTGTTACAGGGCTGGTCCTCTCTAGTATCGTTTGCAAGCAATAAGAGCTGTGCATGTGTACATGTTATGCAAATGTGTAGTGACCCTTGTTACAGGGCTGGGCCAAATGGCTATGTGCACACCTACATAGAGTGAATATTGAGAGTAGAGACACACTGGTTGAACTACCAGGTTTGTGTAGCCCAACCTCTTATTGCCAACCTAACAGCCGCTTGCACGTACCGTATGTAAGGTAGTGCACAGTACTGGTAATGAAACAGGTTGTATATCATCTTTAACTCCAGTGTAACATTTGCAATAGGAGTGTAAGATGTAGGAGACAGCTGCCCATGCGTAATAGCCAATTAATAGGTGATGGCTCACAATATCTGATTATATCCTGATCATGTTGATAGTGGCATCAGAGTCTATTGATACATGACTCTGTTTGGAGAGTGGGTGCCTGTGCCCAACAGAGCTCATGGTCCTGGTGGATATGTGAGTATATACCCAGAGAAGGAAACAGACTTGTAGATGCTTGCATCATCTGTAATCAACTAACAGGATTGATGTGCTCCTCAGAGGAGGACTGCTGCTAAAGGCAGCTACAATGTTTCCATAATAGCCAGTGTTGTCATGTCCATAACACATATATATGTGAGCATCACTGTCTAAAACATCTTCATAAGCAATACGTAAACTAAATACAGTACTTGGTACTTGTAGTACTAGATGCTCATACAGGCATGTCCACTAGTCAGCTACTGATGTTTACTAATGTCAGCTTTGTGTATGTGGCCATCCTGGGGGAATGTAATCTCTATGCCATGTACACTGCCAAACCCACCTAACACCATGCCCCACACATTGTTTGGGATGCAGCTACAGGGGTAAGCTGGAAGGCAGCCCAGTCTACAGCCATGACTAGACTTGACAGTCATGAGGTGTAGGTTAACACATGCAGCACATCAACACAACCAACACATACCCTTTCCAGAACTCAGTAAGGACACCCACACATACTACCAGAAATCACACACATTCACAGGCGCTTCTAAGTATCTGGCCAAAAAAAGTGACCCTCCAAGCTGGAAGAGACAGACACCAAAATACGCAAACTGTATGACATAGTTTGCATAATTGTGCCACACCTCAGAACACGTGGCTGGAAACATGCCCGACAATACTCATTTGTGAATGCAAACTCTAGCACTATGTTACACACCAACCTATACGAGGGCATACATACTGTCAGCTGCCTGTCTGCCATGATTAGCTACATACCCATACAGTCAGACCACCATTTGAACTAAACACATGGCTCTGGCATATTCCATGTTGTTGTGCAGGACCTGTGATGCAGTAGCCTGGACTGCATGGAAACACACATGTAGGAACTGTCAGGTCTTCTAGCCCATGCAGGTATGTCCCAAGGCCTGGGTAGCATTCTGCCATTGACCAGAATGATATTGCAGTACAGGGACAAAAGGATTGTATTCCACAATTGTCTAGTGTAGTGGTGTAAGTCAAAAGGTATCCAGTATCTGTCTGCCTGGGATAACATGGTTGACAGACCATGATGCTTTGCCAGACCGGGCCTGCACCTGTCACCCCTGGGAATCTGGATACTGCCTAGGGCTCATGCTTCCCCTATAGTGCCTACATCATGCACAGTTCAAGTGAAGGTCCACTGCTGTTACAGTGACAGCCAAGCAATAAACTGCGGGTCTCGCTACACAATGATACGTCAGAAACACTATACGGACACACATATGTCAATCCCTAACATGCAGATCATATCTGTGCCGTGGCTGAGACATATTTCAACACACTGGAGAGCACATCTGCATAACCATGATATAACACATACCTCACCTCTTGCTCATTATCCTTTATTGGAAGACATGAGCCGCAGGTGTGTCCATATTCCTGAAGGATATGTACACACCCACGCTAGTTGCACTTGCATAACTTCAGATGCATTATACTGAGCAAATACCTTTGTGCCAAAGTGGAATTCAAATTGCACCTTGCGACAGATCACCCACCAGTACACCCCCACGCTAGTTGCACTTGCATAACTTCAGATGCATTATGCTGAGCAACTACCTTTGTGCCAAAGTGGAATTCAATTGCACCTTGAGACAGATCACCCACCAGGCCGCGGATTTACCAACTGTCATAATGTGCTGTAATGGGGAAGATTAAGTCTGAGACAGAACCATAATAATGGCTACTCTCAACTATTCCATTATCAACTGGGAAGACTCCTCATGTACCAACACCTGCTCTCAATGCATGTTGGTTTCCATCGACCCCACTGACCTGGATCACAGTAGTCACACAAACAGGGCTAACAGTATGCTACACATAGTTAGTCTCCAATGCCAATGCTATGTTTCCTAAGAGCAGAGTGTTGACTGTCATGGCACCCATGCAGATGGACAATGCATGTGCAAATGCTGAATCCTACACAAATGAACCTTAAGCAGTCACATATGTGCAGTGATTGTGCCATTGAAACAGAACCAGGATTTAATCCAACACAAACAAGAAGGCAAACTGGTGGTACCATGCTTTAAACTGTACCACATAAGGTAGTAACTGTTGCAAAAGTGAACACACATGAGTGAAGGTGATCCCTGGTCAGCCTCAGTAAGATGGAGATACACCATATAAAACCACACAAAGCTACTGTGAAACTAATCAGCCACATATTATGAGGCCAAGCACAGAGCATTCTATAGCTGTCATTCATCGTAATGGCAATGACAATACCTGCCATGCTGCACAACACTATGGCATGGGAAGCACTGCACCTACAGAAATAGCACCCGCTCATCCAGATAGGGTCTTGGAGAACCTAAACCCACTCCTACTTCCCCCCAACAGGTACACTTAGTAATATATCCATGAACACTACTGGGCCCCTGTAATAACGACTATGCAGGTACAAGCTGCACTCTCTAAAGCCATACATACAGCTTTCATGGGACTTGTCAACATGCCAGGGTGTATCCTACACAAATGTAAGAACATTCAGCTATCCACATACACATCATGTTGAATCATTGCTCCATGTCAGGCTGTGTACACACCGAATGGTACACACCAACAGTTATCACACCCCATGAAGGGGGAGACACCATTGATAATGGGAAATAGTGCACAACTACCCTGCTGAGTCTGGTCTGTAAGGCCATGAACCGTGATCAACGTATTTGATGTACTTGATACAGATGTAGATGACAGTAGGGTTGATTCACACTGCATATCATGACCTTGCCAGGTCATAGGACACCATCACCTATACTGTGTTCCAGCTATACTCAGTAAATTAGGTGTATATTCCTATGTCACAGGAGTGGTTGGCAACTGGACTGCTGGCAGAACCAAAACTACAGATGGTGTCTGACTAATACACACATATCAAACCAGTGCCAGCCACAGTAATACATGATTTATTCCTGGTACTCCCCCTCTTTGTTATCTATACCACACAGACTAACACAGAAGGCATCAGTCTATTGATGTTTGCAAATGACTATGAACTAGGAGCAACAGTCAACTCAATGTCTGCTGTGTCCAACATACAGAAGGGCCTTAGTGTGTCAGATGTGTGGTGTGTGATGTATGGCCACAATCTGGCAGCTAAGTATTGCATTGTCTTCCACTGTGTTACAAACCCTGTACCCATGAACTACCATGTAGGCAGTGGTCAACAGAATGGCAACTGTGTGTATGGGATGCAGCTGGACAGTACTCCTTCCTTTGAAAGTTACTTCACCACACCAGACAGGTAGTTGTATGTGGCACCCCTAATCATGACAGGGTGCCATCTAGGAATATAGAGATAATTGATCAGCCATACTCAACACCCATGTGACCCATAATAGATCACATATTTCCTTTAAAGTTTATTGCCCATGTGTAGATGGCCTACACTGCCCTTCCCAATCCCTAGCTGTACTATGTAGAATGCAGCCTACCCTGAATAAAGCCATGTCCAACCCAGAGGTGTTGGACATGCTACACTTAACACATCCTGATCCCAAATAACACATACTTCATGAACATCCACCTTTCTAGTACAAGGATCCCAACATGCCTGACAAATCTCTATCACATACACTTAACATACTCTTGCCATACTATGCATCCCTGTCCAGTGAAGCTGTGCATCACCCCTCTCTATGACATGGTGTGATGACCGCATGCCAAATATATCAGTAACCCTGTGGATCATTCTGTGGCACTGCTTGAACTGGCCACTAAAACTTACATGTCTGTTGCCTACAGCTAGGTAACCTGTCTACCTAGGCTCATAACTGGTCCAGGGCATATAGCCTACTAGACCACTATGACCATACATGCTATAGTTGATATCCAACCCTGCTAGCTATTGGCCCATGTGTTACACATGTGCAATACAGGCAATACATGGCAGGATGCTACACAGCTGTGCAGTGCCATGTAGATGTATATGGCAAAACACATACATGCTTGCAAGTCTGCAGGGTCACAGGTCATGTCCCTAACGGATATGTATGACTATATATGTGACATATACACAGCATTAAGGTCGATTGCATTAATGTGAACACATCCAGGCATGTGCTGATAGGTAAAGACACCAGAACAGGCAAACAGACATGCCCACGTCAAGACAACATCCACATGGTGTATGAGCAATGTCATCACATGACACATATATATGGCGATAACATCACATCACCAGTAAGTGGCAAATGTGTGTGACTTATACATGTCAGTGGTGTTAGTGTCATGTAGATTTGCAAAGACGTATTTGTAATCTTAATAAATGTGATATACATGATTGTTCAGATGTACTTCTGTACTTCTATGTGAGTTACTGTGACCTGTCTCCATCATTATGTCTTCCAGGTATGCCACATAGCAGACTGCCAGCATACAGCCGCTTGGATGATGAGGTCCTCATCCCATACCTCCTCGACAACCATACAACACTCTTCAGCCATGTGCCACAGGATGCACAGCAGTGGGATACCCTGTGGGATGAACTCTGCAGGAGGATAAATGATGTTGGCGGTCACAATTGCACCTATCAGTAGGTGCACCAACACTGCACTGACCTCATAAGATGGGTGAAACAGCATACTAATGCAATTGTCAGGGAACAAGGTGCAACAGGTGGGGGGTCCACTCGCCCAGCCCCCACTCACACATACCGAGGAGCTACTGGCCAGCCTGGGGATACCTGCAGACCTCCATCCACAAGCTTTAACTGGTATTGTGGAAGTGGGTGTCTCTCAACCACCGAGCCTGGAGTTGCCTGGTAAGTCACTACTGCACATATAATACAACTATATTTCACATAGTTATATGTGTTACTGTACAATATGTAATGTAACATCATATGCAAGGCATGTATGCACACATGCCACATACTATAGTCTGCTACTCTATGTATGCACAGATGTGCATACTCCATAGTATAGTGTGTTGTACTGGCTTATGTGCTAACATGGACATTGCACCCTGTAGCTATCACACAGGTGTGAGTAATGATCTTACTGCTGTGACACTCCTGTTTAGGTACCTCTGGCATTTTGTAATGACAGTAGCCTGTGTCAGGTGAGATTGTTATTATTTACCAGGCTTGAAAATGCATGGAACATATTAATTGCATGCTATCTGCCATAACACACATACACATAATGTATGGTGGTCCTTTTAATGGACATTGGTCAGACCTGCTTTGCATCACAGTGTTTACCCATGTGAAACAATTGAAGACTATATGAAACATCTACACTAAACCTTCCAAACTGTCACTGCCAGATGTGTGGACAACAGTGAATACAATGGTGGAGGTGTGTTTCACTGTAGGGACAGGTACTACATATCAGCATCACACATGTTGGGAATACGAACAGTACTATACACAGAGCATATGTGTGCACACACTCTAAATGTGTTGGAGCTGGAGTATGACCGGCCCACAGGATACACCCTTGTGGATTATACCCTTGCTATGAATGTCACATAATGTCATGTGATATCTGACATGTCCATGACATGTAGTGGGCTGAGTGCAACACTGCTCAACTATCCTGCAAAACATGTCTCACATCCCATACATACCACCCTTTGTCTGCATAACCCTGTCCTCAGTGGAGCATAAGACATCTATGGGTGTGTGTCATATGGGATAAGACTGACATGTGAAATAAGATGGCCATCACAACCATTGGGCAGAACATGTGTACACATGGCCATGGAGAATGGCCAGAGACATGAAGCAACACACACAGTAGAAGTGATGTACATGTGTGTACACCCTGTTGTACATTGGCTCGACACAATAAAACTATGGCCTTTGTGTAATGGTGATATTGCAGATGTGAAACACTAAACATCATACAGGCCTGTGCACAGCTTGTGTAGGCATAGCATGACACACCACTGGTGGTTCATTGTTTTTATAGTATTTGTTTGCTACTCCTTTCATTCATGTTAAAAGATGAAAGTTTGCAGCCCTTTTGATTTATTGTGTTGTGATCTGCACACAGTGGGTGGGCTTTTCTTTTCAAGTCAAAGGCTTTTTAGGTTAATTGATGTCTTAATGGTTTTGTAACCAACGGGAGTATGTAGCACTTTAATTGTATTTAATTAAAGTAGGGGTGTGTGTTCTTTTACTTTGTCTGAAGAAGTCTTGGGATCCCCTAAGACGAAAAGTGCTTTACAATAAATGGTTGAATTTCCTGCTTTTGATGTGGACCTATGCTCGTTCAGTTAATTTCCTTTTGTTCCAGTTTGTGAGTTTTTTACAGTTTGTGCGTGGTTTTGATTGCTGAAGAAACAGTAACAACACCTATTTCGGCCAAAAAAGAGGATCCCCGGATTCATGAATCCTCCGTGTAAGACTAAATAAGTCTTACTCGGAGACCGCAGTTGAACGGTATGATGTCAGCTTGCCATGCATATTCATGAGGGCACGCTGACTCCACTCCAAGTCTAACATGGACCATGCAGGAAGGCAGGGGTCGTGTCCGACTGCTGAGCAGTCCAAAGGTCCATGCCCCTGCAAGTGTCTGAATTGTGAAATGTCAACACACATGAGCGAGTCCGCTCAAATGTCTACTTACCCAACACTACACTCCCTGACATTGTAAACCCCCAGTACAGTTATAAAAAGTAAAACTTTAATTTTTTTTCTAATTCCCGATATAGCTGCCTGTATTTGCGCATGTTTATGCGGGTGTGCCCATTGCTTAGCTGCAGTTAGCAATCTCAACATTGAAGAGCATAATAAGGAATGTTTATGCAAATTGCACCAAATAGCAATAGTGTAGTGGTAGACCCTTCGCACAAAGAGGAGGCATTCACGGTTAGAGTCCCACCACTCCCCTTTCTATTTTATGTTTTAAATTAGTATATGAAATTATTCCTGACATATATGATTAAACTTTTACTAAAAAGCATTGAAATGGCCTTTGTATCAGTGAACAAAATGTACATTTATAAAGGATCCTGACATATAATTGC
Organism: Protopterus annectens; assembly: GCF_019279795.1. NCBI lineage: Eukaryota > Metazoa > Chordata > Ceratodontiformes > Protopteridae > Protopterus > Protopterus annectens. The sequence goes on along the minus strand of NC_056733.1, from coordinate 809,067,923 downwards.
CGGCAGTTAAGCAACGCTTTACCCAGCGCAATATAGTTGCCTGTAGTTAAGCAGAGCTTTACCCAGTGCAATATAGTTGCCCATAGCTAAATAGCACTTTACCCAGTGCAATATAGTTGCCCATAGCTAAATAGCACTTTACCCAGCGCAATCAGTTTTCACGGAGGTTCACGCCACACCAACCAGCGCACTGTCGGGCAATGTGGAGCAAGGTTGCCTAAACACAGCCACACCCCCTAGTCTGTCTGGACAGTAGTAAAGCAATTACAAGGTTCAAACCCAGGACACTGTGCACCATAATCAAAGTACTGAACCACTAAGCCATGACAGCTTAGGATAAACAGCCACTGTTAACATACATATACTTATAAAAGGTAGATTAACCATTGCTAAGCAGGTCTGCAGACAGCCGAGATTTTTCAAAAACGGCCAATCACAAAAATGTGCAGGAAATGCGGCATATGTAAGCCCCATAGGCAGGAATACTCGCCATAACTGAATGTAGCTCCCATCTGCAGTTAGAATGGCTGGTGCTGGAGAGGGTACTCGCTTTCGAGCACAAGGCTGGGGCATCGAGGAGTCAAAATACCTGGTTTGGCTCCTTGTCCACCATCATGAGTCAAGACTCCTGCAGGGCCAGTTCCAAGGGCCGGAGTACAAAACTGAAGCTTAGAACCAGTTAGCTCATGATCTCACCAGTGCCACAGGTGTTCCTCGGACTGGTGAGCAGGTCCGTCACCACCATGCAGACCTGAAGAGATGGAAGCAGGACCTACTGAACCAATGGATACAGGAAGGCCATGACATGCAAGATGCCCCACTACTGAGTAGGTAGCCATGGAATGCAGTATGTAAGACATGCTAATTTAGTCTATATAATGGATAGGTATGTCTCAATATCCCTTCATTTACTTCACAGCTGCAGGTGTCTGTGCTGTGAATCAGCAAGCCTATACAGATAGGCTGCTAAGGCTGCGCCACCAGGCAGGTTAGTAATTATTCTGCATGTATTGTTATATAAAATAGGTGAGAAAGCCGGAAAGAAAGTGTTGTAGCCCAATAATACAGCCATAAAATGCCCTGAATAATTCCTCTGCATGTGCTGTTATATAAAATAAGTCAAAGAGACAGAAAAAGAGTGTAGTAACCCATTAAGAAAGGTAAAATATGTCCGGAATAATACCTCTGCATGTACTGTCATATAAAATAAGTGAGCGAGCCTGAAAAAGAGTGTTCTAACTTATTAATAAAGGCATAATATGTCTTGAAGATGTCTTCCGTATGCACTGTAATATCAAATAAAGAAGAGAGCTTGTGGAAAAGTGTGTAATGTAATTAATAAAGGTATAATACTTGGAGTGTGTCTGTGTCACTTACTTTGAAATGTTGTTGTACCCTTGCATTATACAAATAGTACTGTTGTAAGAAGTGCTGTCAACCCACAGTTGGGCAGTCCCATATAAAGTGGTTGATGGAAGTGCCAGTAGCTGTGAAGCATATATACAGTCCTCAACAGTCAGTTAATGGCTGGCATGCATAAGTAAGTCTGGCACACAAGTAGCTTGTTAATGTGTTCCCCAGAAATGTGGGTGTGCTACACGAAATGTAGGGTTCTGTAGAAATTTAACTGAAAATGTCACGTGAACACATCCAGATATGTAGATATAGAAATATAAATAAAATAAATAACTATGTAGCAGTAACATCTGCATCTTGGACAGTTAGTATGTCAGATATAGGTCAGGTATATAATGAACTAGCCAAACCCATTACACAAGTTAATGCATGTTGCCAAGTATAATAATACATGTAGGGGATATACACCTGCAGTCAATAGAAATGTAGTGTAGACTAAAAGTACTTATAAGATGTTAATTGAGGTTTCTTTCTACACCCTACTGTATGTGCATAAACAATGCAATTCCACACCTCAATGGGTATGCCTAATCTCAAAACATTTGTTGGGACATATGTCCTATTGTTCTATAAATATCTGCATTTACTTTGATGCATGTGCCCTGTTCAAACACCACAATCTTGGTGGCCTGTTGCCACCAATCATCCCTGCATGCTGTTGGAATGTCCACTGTTGTTCAATATATGCATGTGTTATGCTTGCTGTTCAACTGTTGGAACCTTGGTGTGTTGGGTTAATGGGAATATTACTGCATGCTGTTACAACTAATTTGGAATGCTGTTGTTTATGTTGTAATTAAACACACCTAATCACAGAACGTATGGGAAGGCCAGTCCCAGCGGACCCACCTGTCCCTCCTCAGCTGACGATTGCACCTGGCACCAGCAGGTCCAGTGCTGAGCCCGGACTCCCCTCCTCCATTGGTCCTGTGACACCTTTGGGTGGAAGCGCTGCAGGGGATGGGGATCGTCTCCCCGTGCAAGTGTGGGAGGAGATGTGGTGCGTAATGAGATCCAGCGTTGTCGCTGATCCCCTACGCCAGCTCAAGGTGAGAGTGGCGTGACTCACGGGTGAGTCTGCCCCTCCTACGCAGCTCCCAGCACAGCCACCCTCGGGGCTGTGAAGGTGCAGTGGTGACTGCCCATGGATGGGATCTCAGTTCCACTGTTACCATCTGTGGGCTCATGAGCTTGCGATTTACAAACATCCGTCCCCGTCAATTGTGTTCACCCACTCCATGTGTCATACTCCGTCCCTGTATGCTTCTTATTTGTCTTGTCTGTTTACCTCCCCAACCTACTTCCCCAAATATACCTACTTCCTCTACCTCACTTTCCACTCTCACCTGAAAAAAAAAGGGCAATCTGTTCCCACAAAAAAATTACTCCCCATACATAGCTGCCCATCTCGCACACATGTCCTCTGGACATGTAAACTGATAATTATAATTGGCAGTACAACATACTTTGTTGTCCTCACTCCTCTCTCAGGGGTGGAAGGTTTCAAATTTCACTCCAAATTTATTGCATATGCACAGCTGTTGCTGGTAAAGAAATTGGCAGCTATGGACCTTCCCTACACCCATCCTGCACATCCCGAGCTTGTTTCCCTCCTGTCTTTTTGTCAAAGGAAAAAACTTCAAAGACCAATACACATAAGGTTCAGTTAAGGTACATTTAATAAATTGCAGCAAGGAGACAAAAACATGCAAATACAAGATTTTGCCTAACCACTAACAGGAAGTATGCTATTCTTATACTGTTTTACAAGACATGGCCTTCTATAGCTGATGTAATCAAACACAACTTTCAGTATTGTTCTACAGCAGATGTTGCTCAGATTTTCTGCTGACATGACTAGATTTGTGAGAAACTTTTTGAGAAAAACAACCTGGCCTTGGTGGGCACTAACCCATTACAGGCCCCTATTGTACAATTCTAATACTTGTGTTACATTTCAAGGTACTTTTCTAACTCAGGCATAAGCAAATGCTGATTACAGTTCATCTTTTCAAACAGTCTTTGTTCTAATTATCTATAGCTACTGCAGCTGTGTATTTTCTCACAGCACAAGTGGAACTTCTTGTCTAAGTTTCATAACGTTTATACAAGTGGTATTGTTCTATTCATTATTTTCCTGACACAAGCAGAAATCATCTGCTTCTCAGTAAATTTCCAAGCATAAGCAAAGATTTTAGCTGCGCATATTTCATGACAATACAAGGTCAGAAAGCTTCTGCAATTTGTACAGATTTATGCAGTGCAAAATAGAATAAATGTGTTAACCCTTTTCAAACTCTAAATACACTAAGCATATTACTAATACATACACTAATACATATTTTTCTGACATTTCCCTCCTTTTAATACTTTTATTCTACTTTCAAAATAAGCATAAACAGTTTTTTCTTCTCCTAACCTCTTCCTACTCAGGATTTGCAGTTAAGAGAGTCATTCAGTTTAAACTTATGAAAGCATTTCAGTTTTTCAATAGTTCTTCAAACTCAGAACTTTGATATAAGGTTTCAGAAACTGACATGTCTGTAAAGTCTTTAATCAATCTTTTCATACAGGGGATGCCACAGCAAACACATACTTCCAGTAGGAGCATTCCTACACAAATGGCAATCAGGATGTTCATTAGGATGGTACCCCACCCCCCAAACCATTTTTGGAAAAAGTCCATCAGTGGGTTTGGGCCTGGTTTGGTCATGGCCGACACTTGCTGAATTACCTCAAGATGATTGTCTATCTCGTGTTTATGGTCAGGAATATATGAACAGCATTCTTCTTCTTGGATTAAAGTGCAAGTAACACCTCTCGCCGCTAGAGTGAAGTCGACAGCCATGCAGTTTTGAAGCACTACAATTCTCATGGCATTCAGTTCATCAGTCACCATATCGAGGGCAGAAAAAGTTGCATTGATCATCACTTCGAGACGTTTAGACAGTTTTCTCAGCTCCCAGATCGATTTCACTGCTCCATATGCTGGTAATATGCCTGCCCATGATATAACGCTATCACTCAAGTCCATATGCGTCAGTCCTTTGCCTATAAAATGATGGTCCTTTCAACACACATCAATTTGTCCCACTGGATTTACAGGTTTCTTGACGACCTCTCGGACATTTCGAATTTTTCCCCGAGGCAAAACTGCAGTGTTTCGTATGGCCGGAACCAGGTAACCCAAAAAACAACTGCCGGACCACTTCTCAAGTAACCATTTGTATGCCTTTCTGTCACACATAAAATAACAGTCCTCTACTTTAGTAGTAACTTTGCTATGAATATACACTCGCCCTGCATGAAACATTTTTCTATCAGTTATAGACAGTTGTTTATAAAGAGCAGAATTATGTTTTACTTCATCAAGTGTTTTGTGCATCAATCCAAGAAATGAATCATAATTTGTATTACAATAAAAATCTACATTGTTACCCTTAGTGTAACATTTATAAGGAATAGTCACATTGCAATTGCTCCAACCCACCTGAACAGTATCATTTTTATAAAAACACACAGTTCCCTTTTGTGGAACAGACAAGTGCAATGCTATTTTATCTTGTGATATAATGGTTGAGGTATAATAAATCAAGTTTTCCCAGGTCTCATTGACCCCTAGGGGGACCGTAGTCATTAATAACCCCCCATATGCTGTCGGCAAAGCTGTGCAAATCCAGCAATTTGAAGCATTGAAAGTCTCAGCATACAGATATTTAATTGCCTGGTAAGTGTTAAAGTTTGGATGCCAGTCTATAAGTAATGCTTCACGTTTATTCAGTTCAGTCTGTGTGGCTGGGAAAAGGAAAGGCCACAGCAAAAAGATTATTGTCACTAGTACAGTTAACAGGATGATTATGCAATACTTCTGAGGAAGAGGTTGTTCTGCATTCCTGTTTCTTCTGGACTCTATCATTTTAACTCTTGGCATGTGACAAGATTTTTGTCCAGTTCAAAGTTTTTAACCAATTTGCAGTGTGTCAGGTGGATTCAGGAGGCATGCTCTGCTATCTTGACTGCAGTGGGTGTTGACAGAAGCACTTGATATGGACCTTCCCACTTTGGTGATGCCCAATTCTTTTTCTTTACTGTCTTCACCCAAATCCAGGTACCCGGGGGTACTGCCACTTCTGACGGTCTGGTTCGTTCTTTATCTGAAACAGAATTTGACTGCAGCAGATGTTTAGAATTCAACAGGTTTCTCATATACTCAGTTAGTGTACTGTCAGCTTCCTGGTCTGCAGGCATGAGAGATTTCCACTGAGGTATATAATAAGCCCTTCCAAATAGTTCTTCAAAAGGAGTCAAACCTTTTGCATTCAGATCAGTTCTCATGCTCAACAGTGCCAGGGGCAGACAGTACACCCAATTTCTCTGTGTTTCTACTATTAACTTCCTTAGCTTACTCTTTAAAATCCCATTATGCCTCTCTACTAGCCCTGCAGATTCTGGGTGGTATGCACAATGATTTTTTAAAAAAATACCAAAATGTTTACTTAACTGTTGTATGATCTGGTTTACGAAGTGTGTGCTGTTGTCACTGTAGATCCTTTCCGGAATGCTGAATCTAGGGATGATTTCTTTAACGAGAACTTTTGCCACCATTGCCGCGTCTGAATTTTTAGTCAGAAAGGCTTCCACCCATCTGGAAAACATATCTACAATGACAAGACAATACTTCTTATTTTCACATTTGTTCAATTCTATGAAATCCATACAGATAGTATGAAATGGATATGGTGGTGTAGGGAAACTCCCTTGCTTGGGCTTTAATGCCCCTTGTGCATGATGTTTATTACAAATGTGACACATCGAACAAAATTTTTTAGAGTAGTTTAAGAATCTGGATGCCGTGAACACTTGGTTCACCAGCTGTACCATCCTCCCTGTTGAGACATAACAAATTAGATGGCAATATCGGTTTCCCTTCTTTAGAGATGTACAGCCTCTTTTCAAGAATTGCTCCTCGTTTTACCCATCTTCATTTTTCAAGTTGCGTAGTAAGTGTCTGCATTGTCTTTAACATTTCTAAATCTAAAATCTCAGAGGGTTGTAATTCTTCACTCAAATGAAATACTTCTGAAGCTGCCTGCTTTGCAGCTGTATCAGCTCTCGCATTACGTTTTGAAATCCTGTCCTGTTGCTTGGTATGAGCTGTGCATTTACAGATAGCTACTTTCTGGGGTAACTGAATAGATTCTAAAAGATCTAAAATAAACTGTGCATGATTGATCGGTTTGCCAGTAGATGTTATCATTCCTCGATTTTTCCACTGTTGCGCAAAAACATGTACAGTAGAGAAAGCGTACTGGCTGTCAGTAAAAATGTTTACACATTTACCCTTTGCTAAGGTACATGCCCGTGTTAAGGCAATCAATTCTGCTGCCTGTGCAGATAAATTGTGTGGTAAGGGTTTCACTTCTATAATCTCAATATCAGAAACTACTGCATATCCTACTAGGTTCTGTCCTGCAGGACCCCTTTTGCATGAGCCATCCACATAGTATGTCACCTCAGCATCATCCAAGTGGACATCCGTAAGATCTTTTCTAGGCAGTGTATTTTGCTCAATCACCTGCAGGCAGCTGTGTGGTGTGCCATCTGCAGGGGTTGGGAGCAAGGTAGAAGGGTTAAAAGCATACATCGTTCAACTGTCATATGAGGTTGGCTCAACAATATAGTCATACAGGAAAGATGCCTAGCATGGGAAAGATATGCTACCTTCTCTTGCAGTAAAATAATCGGTGACTGCATGAGGCACTCTCAATGTGAGAGGGTGGAACAAAACTACTGAGGCCGAAGCCTGTACTGCCATTGCAGCTGCAACTACTGCTTGTACACAGTGAGGTAAAGACCATGCCACTGGGTCCAGTTGTGATGAATAATAAGCAATAGGGCATTGCTTGTCCCCATGCTGCTGTGTTAACACTGATGTCATATAACCTTGCTTACAATCTACAGTCAGGAAAAAACGTTTGTGGTAGATTGGTAAACCTAAAACTAATGAGGACGCTATTAACTGCTTCAGTTTGCAGAAGGCAGATTCTGCTTCTGGTGTCCATTGTAACAAATCCTGTGCTGCCATAGGTTTTTTATATATCAGGTTAGTCAGTGGTGCAGATTCCAAGGCGTAGTTTGGAATCCAGCTTCGACAAAAATTAGTCGTACCCAGGAAGGACATAATTTCCTTCTTGATAGTGGGTTTTGATGCTTGTAAAATCGCTACTTTTCTGTCCTCATCTAATGTCCTACCCTCTTTGAATATTACATATCCTAAGTATTTAACTTGTTTTCTCCAAAGCTGCAGTTTATTTATGTTTACTTTATGTCCTTCAGTGGCTAAAAATTGTAATAGCACTATGGTGTCTTCTTTACAATCTTGCTGGGTGGGGGCCGCCAGCAGGATATCATCAACATAAAGCAAAATCTGACTACCTCTTGGTGGGGTAAATCCAACCAAGTTGCTTGCCATTTCTTGTGAAAATATTGTCGGACTTTCACAATATCCCTGTGGTAGTCGCGTATATGTATACCTTTTCCCCTGAAATGTGAATGCAAACCAATATTGGCTGTCAGGGTGTATCTGTATCGAAAAGAACGCATTGCTGATATCTACCACAGAAAAATATTTCTGTTGAGGTTTTACATCATTCAACAGGGTGTGTGGGTCTGGCACCATAGGTGCCCTTGGTATTACTGCCTCATTTACAGCTTGTAAATCTTGGACCATACTCCACTCTCCATTTGCTTTCTTGACAGGAAATAAGGGTGTGTTACATGGTGAATCAGGAGATTCCACCAGCACTCCTTCCTTAAATAAAGCTGCCATAATAGGTTTGATTCCTACCTCTGCATCTTTTCTTAAGGGATACTGTCTTTTCTGTGGTCTAAATGCTGACTTTGGCATAATAGTAACTGGTCCCGCTGTACGAATGAGTCCTACATCTGATTTTCCTGTTGACCAGAGAGTTTCTGGCATATTCTGTAAGGCATTCTCTTCCTCCTTCAATAGGAGTGCTAATCAGCTGTCCTTGCTAGACTGCAAGTGCACGGCTGGGCGGATCTGAGTTATCCAATTCAACTTCTGCATTTGTATTCCTTGTTCTGACAGTTCTAACTCTGTCTGCTTCTCCCATCTCGTGACTTTTTCTCCTAGGTCTACCCATTTTACATTCTTGTCCTTAGTTAAGCTTACGTGTGGTAATCGATTAGATTTATAGAGTGCAAAGAACTCCTGGGGCAATGAACAGCTGGTTACACTGTTCCCTTCCGTGTCCCAGTACAGATCACGTAATATCAATCTGTTTGCACTATTTCTAAACAACTCTTGCTCATATTCCTTATCAGGTTCTGGCGTGTTACAATAATACAGAGTACAGTGCAACAAATGCTGTTTATCAGTGTCAAGGGAGGGGAACTTGCTGATGGCTATGTTCATCAACTCTTCGGTTACTGCCCCTGGACCAGTCGTAACCAAGTCCTGGCTGTGCAAATAAAACATTTCACCCTCCGATTGCACTGCAAAGGTATCAATTTGTCGCTGTGCTTCCATACCCTGCATAGTTGGAACTACTGCTATACTAAATAGCTGCATAAGGTCTCTGCCCAAGAGATTCACTGGGCACTTTGCAGAAACAACAATTTTGCTTTTCTGGGTCAACCCTGAAACAGGATCAGTTATTGCAATATTATGGGAGAGGGGCTCCCGATACAGCTGTCCATTAGCTGCTTTCACTAATATGTAATCAGGTGACTCTGAGTTCTCTGGCAGTTTGGAGGGATGTATCAGGGTCCGTGATGCCCCTGAGTCACACAAGAATCTGACTTCCCTCCCTTCTACCAGGAGTGTAACTTCTGGTTTCGTGTCTGCTAAACAGAGCTCTAAGCTCAATAAGGCCAAATCCAATATTTCATTTTCTTCACTATCCGTGACTTCCTGCACTTCCTCTATTTCTTCTGTCACATTCTCTACTCCCTCTATCACATTCTCATTTGTCCTTTCTCCGCTATCCCCTTCTAGTGATTCTTGATCATCATATAGTCAGTCCTCACCCTCCTTGTCTTCTGTGGTTGCCTTCTTGTTTTTCTTGCAATCCCTTGCCAAGTGTCCCTTTTTACTGCATTTAAAACATTCACCCCATTTCTTTCGCCCATCAAAGTCCTCTAATTGCTGATCAGATTGTTTGTTTCCCTGGGCATTTCTCTTGCCTTTTTTCCTGGACTGTACTACATAAACTTTTGCTCCATCTTCTACAGAAAATACTTGGGCTTTATTTTTCTTTTTGCTATTAAAATTCCTTTTGGCATGCCTGGCGTATTCAAGTAATGACTGTAATCTGCTTGTATGATGATCTACCATGTGCTTTGTAATAAAACTGCTTATGGGTGCAATGCTGCCTTTCAAAAATGCATTCTTTAACTGCTGCTCATATGGGGAATCTTGTGTCTGATCTTCAGGATCCTGCATTCCACAATGGTTATTAAAACATTCTAATAGTCTGGCATAATATCTGTCAATAGTTTCACCTTCCTGTTGGATGCATTGATTAATGCAAGTCCAGTCTGCCCTAGGCTTCCATTTCTCAGAGATGCGGTCTGTAAGACCTTTCACTCTGTTGTCTAACTCTGCGCTGCTATGTGGGAGGGGCCTGAGTGCAGCCTCATGGGGATTCCAGTCGCCACTAATCATGTGCCAATCTGGTCCCACAATTTGTCTGACTACTTTTTCTACCTCTTCTCTGTTTAAATTATAACTTAGCCTCATTCCTTGCAAATCTTCTAAAAACTTTCTAAAATTAACTTTTGGATGGGGAATTCCCTCAGTGGCTTTCCAGATGTCTTCTAGAGTCCAGGGTCTATACACTAGAATAGTTGGGTTCTGACCTTCTTGCCCTGCCTGAGGAATAGGCACTTCTACAAGTGGGCATATTTCTTCTTCATTCATAGATCGTGAATTTCTACCCATTTGATATAACTCAATGTTCCCTATTGAGTGTCCTGCCCGTGTTCGAGACCTTGTCTCTTACGGTAACAGCAGGATATTGTGGGGGTGGAATAACTTGTTCACTTGCTTCATATTCTGGTAAGGGAGGTGGAGAGGCCGATGCTATTACTAAGTTATTGTCCTCATCTAAAAACATTGCTTTTGAATTATTACTTTTTTGTTCCCTACAGTTTACTTCCTCAATCCACCTGTGTGCCTGAGGAATTCCTAATTGACGTTGCTTTTTTACCCAACCTTTGGAATCGGTTTTAAGCTGTTTGACAAGTTTAACAAGCGAGGGTTTTTCTAATTTACCGTCAAATTCATACTTATTAACCCATTTTGAATAGTATTTAATATTATCAGCACGCTGTGACTGCATGTATTTCTCTTCTTCGGTTAACGGCGGATTTTGGGGTCTTTTTGTACAATTATTACCCATTTTGTTCTAACCTTTTAATCGTTACGTAACTCCTTATTTTTTAATGTGGTACCACGGATTTTGTTATAGTCTCTTCAGAATGACTGACTACCTGCCCTGTTTCTCTGATCTACGACAAGACAGCAATCTTTCTTGTCCCTGACTTATATAATAAAAAAAAATAATAGTCCTGACAAAAACAATGCAAATCTAGTCCCTGATCTAAAACAGAAAAAAAGGTAGATTCACCTTACCTGAGCCTTTGTGATCGATCACTTGGTTCAAGTAAACCCGTCCTTCAGTCGCAGATCAGAAAGTGGCCGGCCTCTTTTGTATGACAATTCAGTCGGTGGGCTTTTCAAATAAGAAGAACCGATGTGGTTTCTTCCCCGTACGGTTTCAAGCCACCTGGCCTGTCTGATCCAAGGTGAAGGAGGGTTTCCGGTCCGAAGGACCAATCTGTCAAAGGAAAAAACTTCAAAGACCAATACATGTAAGGTTCAGTTAAGGTACATTTAATAACTTGCAGCAAGGAGCCAAACACATGCAAATACAAGATTTTGCCTAACCACTAACAGGAAGTATGCTATTCTTATACTGTTTTACAAGACATGGCCTTCTATAGCTGACGTAATCAAACACAACTTTCAGTATTGTTCTACAGCAGATGTTGCTCAGACTTTCTGCTGACATGACTAGATTTGTGAGAAACCTTTTGAGAAAAACAACCTGGCCTTGGTGGGCAGTAACCCGTTACAGGCCCCTATTGTACAATTCTAATACATGTGTTACATTTCAAGGTACTTTTCTAACTTAGGCATAAGCAAATGCTGATTATAGTTCATCTTTTCAAACAGTCTTTGTTCTAATTATCTATAGCTACTGCAGCTGTGTATTTTCTTACAGCACAAGCAGAACTTCTTGTCTAAGTTTCATAACATTTATACAAGTGGTATTGTTCTATTCATTATTTTCTTGACACAAGCAGAAATCATCTGCTTCTCAGTAAATTTCCAAGCATAAGCAAAGATTTTAGCTGTGCATATTTCATGACAATACAAGGTCAGAAAGCTTCTGTAATTTGTACAGATTTATGCAGTGTAAAATAGAATAAATGTGTTAACCCTTTTAAAGCTCTAAATGCACTAAGCATATTACTAATACATACACTAATACATATTTTTCTGACACTTTCCCTCTTTGTGCCCCCTTTTTCACCACTTTCCTATCTCCCCATTTTCTTTTCTTTCAAAGAAATTAGGGCAGGGGTTAACGGGAGTAAACACTTTTAAGCAGTAGTTAGCGGGTTTAAGCAAGTGTGCTCATGTGTGCACTTAGCTAAGCATCGCTAAGCATCGCTATGCATTGCGCAAACCCACTAACAACTGCTTAAAAGTGCCTTAGTCACTCTGCATGCCAGGGCCCTTGTTCTGCTGAGCAGCAAAATAAAACACCTCTGTTAGTCTTGAACCCTGGAACTTGGACACACAAGACTGCATGAAGTACCACTAGACCAGAGGAGATTTACAACAAGGTGGTGCTGTAATAAATATATCATGCATTACAATGAGTGAATGTAAAGGGAAAATAGGAATGCCATAACACAAATCTTGTTCTGTGGATCTTTACCAGCAGTTGTTGTGGAATTGCATGACATGACTGTGAAAAGAGAACCAGCCATTCTAGCAGGAAATAATGCTACAGTAGTACTTTACAAACCCCACACAGTATCAGAGCAGGATAAACACTGGCATATTTGAATAGAGCAGAGGCCATACTTCCCAACTGTGACTGCTTTTCAGTGATGTCCCTGATTCCTAAACAACTGTTAGCTTTGTCCCTCAGAATCCCCCTGAAAAGTACTGATGGTAGGCCAAAGAGTGGGGAATTACACTTAATGAATAATGTCAATAAGTAATAGTACACACTGCATGCACATCAGAAAAGGTGTATTAATACATATGCTCTGATTCTCTCACAGTCTCAACTTAATGACTGTAATATATTGCAGGTGTACCCCACTTATATGTACCTTTCCCTGAGGCTGTTCAAATATATATACCTGAGTGTATCAGAGGCATGGCAGAGGCAGAAACACACAGGCATGTCAGCTTGTCTGCTGTTACACACTCTGCAAATAGCTTTGGAACGAGTCCCACAAGCATACCCTTATGTAGGAGTACAACACAGAAAAATCAAAGGATGTAGCCATGTACTGTTAGCAACCAACTGTGACAATGCCATTGTTCCAGTGCAGAAAAGACCGGTGTGGTGCACAGACAAAGAATAATAGGCCAACCTCTGACTACCATCTGGATATGTCCACAAGTGGGAGCTACGCAGACAGACTACTTGCCTTGTTAGACTAACAGGTACACAGCAACCCTGTATGTTCAGCAAGATAAACATCACACAATAATATATAATGCTCTCTGTACTTCTGCACATCTACCCAAAAGAACAATATACCTGTGTATTCAGGCCCTACCAAGGATGTACGTAGGCATACTCAGTACTGAAATGTGTCCAGTTGTCTTGAGCAGCCCGTGCTAATGTCAACACAAATAAACAACAAACAGTTCAGAAGTGAGGTAATTAATATTTACAGTATAGTAGTTCACAAACAGTTCATGTGCCAGAGGAATACATTGCAATAACTACTTTTGTATGGCAGTTAATTGTCTAATTAGAAAAGAAAGTACATACTCCCATGTATCTTGTGTAAGCATGTGGAGCGGTGAGTAAAATTCTACACTGACAAGTGTGTACTAGAAGCAGCAACATTCAGGTTTGAGTACAACATGCAAATCACTAGCTACAACCCTAGCTTCAGAGATAAGAAGTATACCAACCTTCTGACTAACACAACGGTATCCACAGCAAACAAGCATGGGCCCCACTTTGGAAAGCTGAAAGGACTATGCCTACCTAACCTAGCAATTTATAGCAGTGGGCTGCTATGACAGTGAGTAGTGCAATTACCACACAGCAGGCTGCATGCAATTAGTAAATGGTAGGCACCAATTGGTGCAGAGGCCATCACATGCACATGTGCAGATACCTAGAAAAGCAGGCTGTACTTGCTGTCTACACATGCAATAATCTCATTGCAGCAAGAGAGAGAGAGAGAGAGAGAGAGAGAGATAGAGACAGACAGAGACAGAGGCAGAGAAACAGACACAGACAAAGACAGACAGAGAAACACAGAAAAACAAAGAGCAACAGACAGAGAAAAAAAACATTTCCTTTAAAAACAAATGGAACACAGAAATACAAACGAAAGGTATGTAACACATATGTATTTGCTGGCATGTAGTAGATGTTTATGAAGAGTACTCTACATACTGTGAATCATCCATATGTGGCAGCAGTATGTATGTCTATGTATCTGTACATGTGCATAGTGCAAGGGACATACTGCAACTGTTTGTGAAGGGTGTACATATATACATTGTTGAAGGTTGTTATGTGCATATTTCTATGTAGGTTGTAGTGTGTAGAAAAGAAAAGAGCATGCAGTGCTGGTATATGACATGTGGTGGTTAAACGCTGTGGGTATGCTCTGTCAGTTTTGCAGTGTTGTAGCCAGTGAGTCCTGCTAAAGCTACATGGGCTGAGGACACCTTCAATGCAGTCTGCACACTACTGTGCAATATTATTACATAACTGTATATCTCACAACTGTCGCATAAGTGATATTCCCACCATGAATAGTGGACTGTATATGTGCCTATATGTACATCTATATGTACAGCAATGGATGTTTATATGTATGTGTGTATGTATATGTGTGTGTGTGTGTGTGTGTGTGTGTGTGTGTGTGTGTGTGTGTGTGTGTGTGTATATATATATATATATATATATATATATATATATATATATATATATATATATAGATATATCTATGTAGATATATATATATATATATATATATATATATATATATATATATATATATATATATATATATATAGATATATAGACACACACATATATATATATATATATATATAGATATGTAGATATGTAGATATATATATATAGATAGAGGGAGAGAGACATGGGGCATACTTACTGCGACAGGTGCCTGGCAACCAAGGTATGGACTGAAGCTCAGTGTTGACATTGCAGTGCCATCCCTTCTTGCCAGAACACTATACCCATTAACTACCACATAGGTGGTAGTCTACCTAACACCGAAGGTGTGATAAGGGAACATGGGACACAGGTGGACAGTAGCCTCCCCTTTGATAATCACAGTGCCACACTGGCCATGTACTCTGTCTACGTGGTACACGTCATCACAAAAGGTGTGTCATCTAGGGAAATATAGGTCAGTGTTCCATTCTACTTATCTCACTTAAAACCCATTAGAGAGTACAATGCCAACTACAGCAACTGGAAAGGCCACAGACATACCTCACAAAGATTAATACCGGCCTCAAACAGATGCCCTATGCAGACCGACTCACAAAACGACAGCTACACTGTGTTGCATAGCGCCTACCCAGAGGTGACCTCTGCCCAACATACTGAGCTATGTCACACCCATAGCTGTTGCACATCCTCTATGTAAACATATTACAATCCCTCCCAGATACACGCTCTAGGGCCCTACACCTTGTCAGCTCACTAAACAGCACATGCTGGAGGGATAGAGTCCTAACTCAGAGACATGCCATACACTGGAACAAACCACCTATCAATAGCAAACAAAGCTCCTCATTAGCAGTTGTCATAAATACTCCTGATGATTGTTTGGGAGATAGGAAATACACCCCAGGAATTACCTCTGTGGTTCTGGTTGACAGGGGCAAGTGAAATTAAATTACATGTGTGTCAAAGGCCAGGGTAGCGTATGGCTAGGCTGCTGTAGGCCCTAGGGCCAATAGCGTATTACCTACCCATGATACGAAGCACACACACATGTACTTAGTGCAATAATTGTTATGTGAGGTTGACTAAGTGTGATAGTAAATGTGTTGGTGAATGTGTGCAAGGTCTGTAAAGGTGTGATAGCTTAGTGTGAAATTGTTTCTGTCATGGTAGTTTGTGTCCCAGCTGTGATCCCAGCAAAAGATGTGTATGCTATTGGTAGGCAGAAAAAGTAGTATGGCATACGATGTGATGTAGTCCCTTGTTGTGGACTGTGGTGTCCCATTGTAGGCTAAAGCAATACATGTATGCTTAGTGAGTGGTACTGCTGGTGAATCCAACTCCCATATGAACTGTAGTACTACCTGAAGCTGTAGGCCTAAACAGTACAGTATGGTGTATGTTCACATTGCTTGGAAACACTGTTTTGTGTCTTCCCTGGAGTCCTCACAGATTACATACCTCAGGCATAAGGTTTTGTAAGTAGTGACACATAGTACTGTATGGTACACAGGTAAAGCTCATCTGGGTTAGCATACATTTGTGTGTTGTATGTATGTCTGATGTGTGTGTAATTATGCCTGTACCATGCCCTCAATCATATCTGTGTTACAGGGTATATGTGTGTATCTAGCAACATGTATAGTCTAGTAGAGCAGTATGCCACCTATATCAACAACTGTGCACTTATGTTAGGCAGGGGTTTGGCATCAAAGACTACTGTGGTATACTGGTAATACTGTAGCTGTACTTTACATTCATTACAATGGATGACATCTTTCTTTATCCATTAGCTTGATATATACCTCCTGTGGCTAGGTGGTGCATTGTGTCACATACAGTGTGCCATGTACTGTTGTATAGTCTTACATACTGGTTTCACTTTGTTGCTGTGCAGAACATGGTTTAATATATAGAATGTGCCAGGCACTGTCAGGCAGTTGTGGGCTGAGCACTGATATGTGGTATTAAAAGTGTGTATCTACTGACAGCCAATAGGTTGCTATATATGGCATTTCATTGATATCTGTACTTTAGAATGTTAAGTGTGCCACATGACTTGCTCACAATTATTGTTTTATTGTCTTCCAGGGACATGTCTCACAATCACAAACCTGCATATTCCTCTGAAGAGGAGGAAATAATCCTAGATGCCCTACTACAACATCACACCCTGCTGTTCTCCAGAACCAGCCAGGACCAGCATGGGTGCACTGCACTGTGGCAAGATGTTGTCTGTCGGGTGAATGACGTAGGCATGCATAACCGGACTTATGAGCAGGTACGTCATCACTGCAGTGATTTAATTAGACATGTCCGTCAGCATGCCTCCGATGTCCACAGACAACAGCTTGCCACAGGTGGTGGTGCAGCATCACATCCACCCCTTACCAGAGTGGAAGAGCTGCTCCTCAGCATGGTGGCTCCTGGCCAACCACTACAACAAACATGTGTCATCATGGAGGATGGAGTCACCCAGCAAATTGACTCAGAGCGTGCAGGTAACATGGCATATCTGTAGACTACTGTTAGCTCGATTGTTAGAACATGCATATGTCAGATGTGTATTGTGTATTTAGAAGATGTGGAGCCTGGTGTTGTGCAATACTGATAATTTGGTACATACTCTGTATGCCTGTGACTGTCATCTGTTGTACTACTGTAAAATTGCAAACTCACAGCAGCAATGCCATAGTTGTTGACACTGACAAACTGTCTCATATCCTTGTAGGTCCATCTGGTGTGACAGCAAGACAGCAGACCCATGCTGGTGAGTGTTCTACATTTAATATAGCAAATAACATGTGCATGTCATAGGAGAGTTGTAGGCCATATACACATGTAAAACACTTACACATAATGCATGCTCTGCATGTTTTCTGTGGGACTATACACATCCCAGTAACATGAGTAGACATGAGTAACTGCCTCAAACACATGCAATACACAGAGCATCCCAATCAATTGTGTTACACTGTAGTGGACATTGTATAGGCAGAGTCAATACACATGCACACAACATACACCACTTTGTCATACGCAGTAAGTGTTAATATGATACACATGGTGTATTTAGACACCTGCTGTAAGATCAGACTCCAGTATCCCAAATGTCATCCACACAGCACACATACTATACCTGAGGGGTAGAGGCCTATCATGGGGTGGTGTGACACTCTTCACCACACAACACATTCATGTTAGGCAATGCTCCCTATCGAACACCTTACATACCCATGTAACAACTGTCTGTGAAATAGTTAATGTAGCCAAAGTGGGGCAGGTCAGGTACAGCAAGATAGTTGCCAGTGTGGCACACATTAGTGGCCTTGAGTGACCACATGATGCTGCCTGATGATGGCTCATGGTACTACACTACATCCAGTTACAGTAACTAAAGTACTACACATAGCATTCATTGCTATACACCTGACAGTTGTGTGCATCCAGCCATGGTATGTATACCTATGAGTGATGGTGCACAGGACATTGGAAAGCATTTAATACATGCACAGCAATGTTGTGTCCATGTACACATTGTGTTCCAGGGTGAGGCCAATCATTGAACAACACACATGCATCAAATACATGTATGCTGTTATTAACAAGGACTTGCTGTTGAGCAACACACATCCTGCATGCTGACACGTGTGATAGGACTCTTTGGCTTCTGATACTGTACTCCACCATCAACCGCTAATGAGTATGTTCTGGATTGCTGTTAGTGTGTGTGTGTGTGTGTGTGTGTGTGTGTGTGTGTGTGTGTGTGTATGTGTGTGTGTGTCAACTTTACTGAGTAGTGTATTTGTGTGCATGTGTGCATGTGTGCATGTGTTCATGTGTTCATGTGTGCATGTGTGGATGTGTGCATGTGTTCATGTGTTCATGTGTGCATGTGTGCATGTGTGCATGTGTTCATGTGTGCATGTGTGCTAACATCATGTACAGATTGTAAAGTGTGTTTCCTGTCTTCCTCTCACAGGTGCTGAGGTTGTGTTGGTTGAGTGCAGCAGGGAACCTGAAGTCACTGCCACAAATAGTGGAAATGATGATACATGTGTTGTGGCACAGGCAGGTTTGACAGGGTCTGTCGTTGGTCCACCAATCAACAGTACACAGCTTTCCACCCCATCTATGCACACATTCATACTGGCAATACATCCCTCATCACCAATGGCCTTAGCTGAGGGACAGCATACAGTAGGCATTGACCAGGATAGTATGGTATCTATGACACATGCATCCCCTCACAGCAGCCATACTCAGACTCCTGCAATGGTACCACATAGGCAGATGTCCAGGGGTTCTCGTGGGAGCACTGCTGGTCATAATGCCCCTGGCAGACGTGCCCCCACAGGTCTTACAACCTCAGGTATGTTCCGGGCTGTAATGCAGGCACAGGCACATATGGAACGGTACACCAGACAGGGACTAAGGGCACAGAGGGCCCATAACACCGCTATCAATGACAGTATCTGTGACCTTGCCAGTGCCATCCGTAATTACACTGAGGTCATTGATAGACGTTGGGGGGAGACACTAGATGTCCTCCGCAATGTCATGTCCATGTGCCAGGACAGTGCAGGACAGCTGAGACGTCAAAGTGGATGTATGCCAGCAATATCATCAGCTGGCAGTCGTTGCAGATGACACACAAGTCACAGCCGCTCCTGTAGTGGCAGTAACAGCCCCAGCAATGTTGGGGCTGGTCTGTCAATAGACCATCCTAGAAGACCATGTGCACGTGGCTCTGGCCAGTCCCAGCAGGGACATGGGTCCAGTTGACATCCCTCTGCCTCTGATGATAGTACCCAGTCTGGCTTAGTACCCGATACTGTCCGTGGCACCCCTGCCAGGCACAGGTACTGTGTCCGTGGCCAGAGACAGTGATCTGTACAGCCTGGCAGGTACAGTCTGTGGCTGTCCCACAGCCTCCCGTATTTGGCAGCCACATGGTGGAACTGTGTGCATGCAGACACACACATATAAACCAAACACCTAGGGCTAACACATACACACACACATTACATCAACATTGACCCATGCTGTACTGTTGTCCCTCACACACACATACATGTCGATTGGATGGGTCATTGTCGGGCTCTGGCAAACCAACAACACACCCTGTGCATATGATGAAACTGTGCCACCTCCTATCATCTGTAACATTGATGCAGGAACAGGCTAACATGGTGCTGATCCACAGGGTGACTTAATAGCAGTGTAGCAATGTTAGCATGCTGTCAACAGTAAAGTGTAATGATATCCTTGTAGGTATGTCTGAGCAGGCATAATGCATTAAAGCTATGATTATCAATGTAGTATTGTTTACACCAGTGTTAATTCCAAAAATGTATTGTCCGCCCATGTGCCACTTGGCTGATGTGTGTAGTTCTAGCAGCATGTGTTGGTGAGTGGACAGTATGTGTGTAATGTGTGCAGTACAGATTTGCAGGTGTACATTTGTGAACATGGTGGAGGTGCACTGTCTGAATGTACGTGCATAGTGGACACATGGGAAAGGTGACATGCCCTGTATTACACAGTGTTAACACTTCATAGTTTCTATTGGTGGCCAGTATGCGTTTTACTACACATATGTTTCAACTTGGGTACACATGTGTGTATGACATGGTTTGACACTATGATGTGGGTGATACTGTTAATATCGGTCATTGGTTTGCATTCGGGTAGTATACACAACCTCAACAGCCTGACTATAACCAATCGTTAGATGATGTCTTGACAACTGACACACAGATGTGGGATACACAGTAGCATTTGGATCCTTCCAGTACTATACTATACCAGTAACCAGTGGTATTGACCACCATCCATTCCTGGGACCACTCCTGTTTGGCATGTAGCCCTCTTAGGTGCAAGAAAACACACTAGGGATATGTCCGTCCACATCTGGTAATGCATACAGTGGCCTACAATGCATTATCTGGATGAGACACTTATCCTCCACAAGGGTATCATACAGACAGATACCTGTTGACCAAACCATGCTGTAAAGCTATAAGCCAACTATAGCATAGTCATCCACATTTACTAACCATAGTATCCCGACAGTACCACATAGGTAGTAGCCCACAACATGTAGAAGGGGTACCGATGTGTACATACAGCCACATGTTATGTCATCTGTCCTTTGGTATTCACATTTCCAAAGGTATTCTGAAGTCCCTCGGTGTATCACATAAGCAATAAGGGGTCTGTATGCATATCCATGAAGTTGTTGTACACCTATAATGAATGTCCATTATTGGCAGACTTTGTTGTGTTTGAACATGTCTGAAATATACGCCAGGCATGAACCCTCACTCACACTCACACTATTCTATAGAAACTGTCATGGGTGTGTGTGACACAGATGACCTAGGCCACAGATCACTACAGTGGCTGGCCTTGTCACAAACATACATATGTGACCTAAGGTCTGAGAAGCAGCAGCACAATCTGTCAAAGGTAACAGATGTATTCATGTAGAAAGCAGGCTTCACACCTATGAACTAATTGAGGTCACATGTACATATTTGTATTTGCCACACAGATACCTGAAGTGTGCAATGCACATACTGTTGTTTTACTGATATGTCATACAGTAGTAAAAGCAAAAACCACAGCACATTGACCAATACTGTCACACACACACGCACTCAGTAATTGTAGGATTTAAACTCCTACCTAATTACGTTATGCTACTAGGGAGATATGCATTAACACAACGCGCTATATGCTTTACTGGGAGCTTTTATTTCCACTGCTGTATTTGTGGGATGCTGACATCATCAGACTTGCCAAAGAGGAATTTACCTCTTTTAATGTGTTTTCCTAGTCTCCAAAAAGGGCACTCCTCTCAAAAGAAATCAATCCCCCCCACACACACACGCAGCAATTGCAGGATTCAAACCCCTACCTAACTATGTTATGCGACTAAAGTGATACATATTAACACCATGCGCTATATGCTTTATTGTGAGTTTTCATTGCCACTGCTGTATTTGTGGGATGCTGACATCATCAGACTTGCCAAAGAGGAATTTACCTCTTTTAATGTGTTTTCCTAGTCTCCAAAAAGGGCACGCCTCTCAAAGAAAATCACACACAAACATACACCCCCCACACACACAGCAATTGCAGGAGTCAAGCCCCTACCTAACTATGTCTTGTTACTAGAGAGATATGCATTAACACAGCACGCTATATGCTTTACTAGGAGTTTTCATTTCCACTGCTGTATTTGTGAAATGCTGACTCTTTTCAAAGGAAATCACACACAAGCACACTCAGCAGTTGCAGGATTCCAAACCCCTACCTAACTATGTTATGCTACTAGAGAGATACACATTAACACGATGCGCGATATGCTTTACTGGGAGTTTTCATTTCCACTGCTGTATTTGTGGGATGCTGACATCATCAGACTTGCCAAAGAGGAAATTACCTGTTTTAATGTGTTTTCCTAGTCTCCAAAAAGGGCACTCTTCTCAAAGGAAATCACACACAAACATATACCCCCACACACACACCCAGCAATTGCAGAATTCAAACTTCTACCTAACTCTGTTATGATACTAAAGAGAAATGCATTAACAAGACGCACAATATGCTTTACTGGGACATTTCGTTTCCACTGCTGTATTTGTGGGATGCTGACATCATCAGACTTGCCAAAGAGGAATTTATCTCTTATAAGGTGTTTTCCTAGTCTCCAAAAAGGGCACTCCTCTCAAAGGAAATCACACTCGAACATACACACCCCCACACACACTCAGTAATCACAGGATTCAAACCCCTATTGAACTATGTTATGACAATAAAGTGATACACATTAACACTACGCGTCATCTGTTTCCCTGGGTGCTTTCATTTCTCCTCGTATATTTGTAGGATGCTGACATCATCAGACTAGACATGGTAATGTGTGTGCACTTTGTTTTATGCAATCCCAGGACTGAACCATGGGGGACAGCAAGTGTTAACAGCTTGAACAGAACTCCACAATTCTTAGTTTGTGTGATCTATCTGTGGACCAATTGCCAATCCATCATATGACAATACATATTTATGCAGAGATTGTTGATTTTGTGGAAACGACATGTGTCTGGGATGTTGGAAAAGGGCTATTCAAAGTCTATGTGGGACGTGATGTATGTTCTGGGTGGCTGCCTTGCAAACAGTCTAACAGGTTTGGGAACCATGATCTGCCCATGACCAAACCAAAGTTGGTAGGGTTGTGTGTTTGTCGGCTTCCAATAGCTCTGTTTATGATTTCAATCATGATGGACTCCATGGCCTTGCAGATCAGACTTCATAGGCTTATAGGACTGTAATTCCCATGGTCTGTTGTGCACCAACACTTGTGGGGTGTGCCATATGTTGCTGTAACCCATTCAACAGTTTCATATCCTGTAGAGAGGGTGAGGCTCAACAGACTGTTCAGGTGCAGGGTCTGTTTGCTCTGCAGTCCACTTATGACACATAGGGAAACAATGTAATCCAATTGATGCCATGTTTTCAGCTTTGGAAGGATCTGTTTACCCATTCTACATGTGATATCTGCTGGTATGATGATAGGGCCTTTTGTCAGTGGGAGGTGAGTATGTATGCATGTATGGGCCTGTCTGACAGGATGTTGGCATTGTCAGTCATTTACAGTTGGCCCTGACTCAGGACATAAATGAGTGTACATTGCTATTTATGACATAGCTGAAGGAAGTGTCATGGTTCTGTCTGGACTCCTTCGCAGATAATCTTTCCAAAACACCAACAAACTTGAGCACTAAACCCCGGTTATACTCTTTTACACACTTAACACCCTTTTTGATCAGTCAAAAGAGTATTTCATCATAATATCCTGACATGTCCAAAGGTCAGTTTCATGTGTACTCTCCAGTCCAGCTGGTGAATATGGGAATTTTGAGGCAATGTTACAACTGCCTTATGTACACAGACAACCCTCTCCTCCTCCCAACAAACTCAGATATATGTGAGAGATGCAACTATATAGACAAACAGGAGGCTGAACTCTCTCGACCCATGACTGGCACAGTCTATCAGGAGGAGAAGGTAACCACTCACACCACAAATCCAGTCTCACATAGACCTATAGCAACAGCAAACCAAACAAATAAATACACAAAAACATACTCGGAGGCTCTAAATAAAAATCTGCCTAAGCAGCAGAGACCTCCAAAGCAGACACCCAAACAACTGCTACCCCACAACAATACCAACATATCACATAGTTCACAAAGTCAGTGTGCCACACAGTCACTGCCCTTAAGGCTAAACAACACACCTAATACACTTGTAATAAGTGATTCTATTGTCAGACATACTGACGTCCCACTCACCAGGCTGAACAAGGAGAAGGTCACTGTAAGCTGTCTGTCAGGTGCCAGGATCAGCCACATAACACATGCACTCAGGTCACTCCAAAGCAAGTACACATATGGCTCCATCATTGTCCATGCTGGTGTGAATGACCTCAGACGTTCCTCCCTGGACTACATGAAAAGAGACATAGAGGAGCTCTCTGATCATGTAGCCCAGGCCGGTATGACCCTGACCTTGTGTAGCATCTTACCCTCACCAAGAATGATGTCACAGTATAAAGACAAAATTATCAATTTTAACAGTTAGCTAATGTACTGGTGTCATTCAAAGAGGATCCAGTGTCTGTCAGCCTGGGATGACATGCTCGACAAGCCAAGTTGCTTCACTAGGGACGGCTTGCACCTGTCACCCCTGGGCTTTCGAGTACTGGCTAAGGCTCTTGCCACCCCCATAGTGCCTTTTTTAGGCAAGGCTCAAAAGACAAACCCACCTCCATAGACAATACAAGGTAAAAGAAACTAAGGGTAATGCTGCTCAACGACAGAAGTCTAAACCTCAAAATGCACACACTCAAGGCTCTCCTCAGTATGGAGAATATCGATATCTGTGCAGTAACAGACACCTGGTTCAAGGCTCCCAAAAGCACCCCAGCACTACCAGGATATACTTCATACCATGCTTTTCGGCCACAAAACTAGGACCGAACCACAAAAATAGGGAGAGTATCCATATACATCAAAGATACGCACACCTCCAGGTTAGTAGTACTGCACAAAGCATCGGAGACCATCCATGTGAAACTAACAGTGGGCAAAACTGCCTTTCAGTTTGTAGCCTGCTAAAGACCACCCTCCCAAACTCAGGAACCCCACTCGGCTTTCCTTAGAACACTGGAGAATATGAAGGTCTCTCCAAACACCATTATATTGGGTGACTTCAACTACCCAAACTTTGACTGGGAATACTACTCAAGCCCCAACACCCTCGCCCAACGGTTCCTAGAATTTATAAACTCAAATGCTATGGAACAACTGGTCACCACCCCCACAAGAGGGGAAAACATATTGGACCTGGTCATCACCAACATGGGGACTCTATGTTCCACATCAGAGGTATACCCCTCTTTAGTAAGGTCAGACCATAAATTTATCTCACTGGACATCCATATCCCATCCCCACCCCCAGCCAAGGTAATCTCGGTGAAGAACTTCTCAAAAGCAAACATCACACTTCTCAAAACCGAGGTGGTATCCTTCAAAGACCCTGGGCCAGTGGAAAATATGGCTCAAACCGCAGAATCCTTTACAAATGCATTCTATGGACACCTACAGGAATGCATGGATTGTGCTATCCCAAATAAAACCAAGACTCACTCCTCCAAAGGCAGGGGACCTGTCTGGTGGACCCCCGCCATAAATAAGCTATACAACAAAAGGAGGAGGCTACTACATGATAGAGCATAATACCAAAAAGGGAAGGCATCTCTGATCAGTACTAGCAAGAAGCTACGATCACTCATAAAATCATCTAAGGCCAGCTTCAAAAGAAAAACTGCACAAGACACTAAGGACAATCACAAGGCCTCCTTTAGTTATGTCAGGAACCTGGGTGGCAACTCTCAGATATGCTCTGAGTTAGTGCAAAATGACAAAAAATACACTGAACCCACAGACATTGCCAACATGCTGGCAGACAGGTTCAGCGCAAATTTCTCTCCCCCATCCCCCCAAAAGAGCAAATGTCCATCCAACAGAGTGTAGCCTCCCTGACATCACAAATGAACAGGTGAGAGCTGCTCTCTCCAAAGCAAAAAACACAGCATCAATGTGACCGGATGGTGTCCCGGGCTGCGTCTTACACGAGCTTCATGAAGAACTTAACCCTCACATAACATCACTGTCAATATCAGACTTACTACATGATTTATACCCAAGAAATGGCAAGCAGCAACAGTGGTCCCACTCCCCAAAGGTGGTGCCACAACGGACCCTGGACACTATCACCCTATAAGCCTGACTAGCCTGGTCTGCAAAGCTATGGAGCGTATCATCATGAAACTCATAAAAAAAGACATTGGGAACTTCCACACACTGGCTCCTACTCAATTTGGCTTTGTTAAGGGCATATCTTGCATCTTGAACCTGGTCAACTTCATTGAAACAGTTACCAGGGCCATAGACATAGGGGAAGGTAGTCCACACAGCCTACCTGGACCTCGCAAAACCCTTCGACACAATACCCCACTCGGGCATCATAAATAAGCTCACCAGCTTAGATATCAACACATATGTCACAAGATGGATTGCAAACTGGATCAGGGATAGCACCCACATGGTCGGAATTGCGGGTGCCATGTCAGACTCTACACCAGTTACAAGTGGCATCCCACAAGGCTCAGTCCTGGGACCTCTCTTTTTCAGTATATATTTCTCTGAGGTACAGGCTAACACAGGAGGACTATGGCTGACCAAGTTCGCAGATGACTGCAAGCTGGGTGCCATAATCGACTCTCCAGCTGACACAAGCATCCTCCAAAAGGGTCTCACAGAGATGGATAACTGGTGCCAGAGCCATGGCCTAAAGCTAAATGCCATAAAATGCATAGTCATCCCCTTTGGGAAAAACAAAGTGCCCACAAATTACCACATAGGTGGTAATCCATTATGTATGGAAGAAGTAATTAGGGATTTGGGGATCCAAGTAGAT
Organism: Protopterus annectens; assembly: GCF_019279795.1. Taxonomy (NCBI): domain Eukaryota; kingdom Metazoa; phylum Chordata; order Ceratodontiformes; family Protopteridae; genus Protopterus; species Protopterus annectens. The sequence goes on along the minus strand of NC_056733.1, from coordinate 809,041,176 downwards.
AATAATCTCTCTTTTGACAATCACATTGCCAAAGTGGTTAGAAAGACCTTCTGTATAGCCCACCTTATCCCGAAAGGTTTCACATCTAGATCAAGAGAGGTCATTGTGCCCCTCTACTCATCAGGCCCATAATTGAATACAATGCCCCATTTGGGATGTACCTTACCCGACACCTGCAGCAATTGTAATGGCCCCAAAAGTACCTCACCAAGTGGATCAAGGGACTCAAACAGATGCCCTACGCAGTTCAGCTAAAGTAACTCCAGCTCCACTCAATTGCTTACCGCCTACTCAGATGCAATCTCTGCCTGACATATAAAGCCATGTCCAACCCAGAATTAATGGACATGCTCCACCTCAGGATATCTGAATCCCTTAGAGCTACACACTCCAGGGACATAAACCTCAGCACAGAAATTAATAGGACATGCTGGAGGGACAGATTCATATCCCAGAGGCTCCCCCTCACTCTGGAACAAAATCCCAGTCCAAGTTAGGCAGAGCCCTTCACTGACCCTCTTCAAGAGAAATCTTGACGAGTGGATGGGAGATCGTAGGTTTACCCCTGGGATCTCTTCTGGGTCCCTGCTAGACAGAGGCACAATAAACTAACCGTAAAACGTCTATCTTGTGTGACCTACTATTCAAAGGCACAGTCTACTAATCTAAAAGGGTGGCGAAAGCCAAACACACTCTGGCTAGGCTTATAAATGCCCTAGGGTAGATAGCCTAGTATCAACCTATGAACCTATGAACCTAGGATAATGTTTGGAGTGCACATTGTTTATTGATGATACTGATTGCAGGTTTTTTATCTTCTTTGCTTTCTCACATTCTATGAACAACCTAAGTATCTGTAGTACATATTTGATTATGACAGGGTTCCAATATATTATATATGTGTCTGTTGTCATATAACTGTGTGCACAAGGCAGGATTGGTGAATAGTGAGAGGTTCCTGGGTTAACACATGCAACTGCCAGATATGTGTGGCGCACTTGTGTACTCAGACATGGCCTAAGTGTGTGAGCATGCCCAGTTTGGCCTTTCAGTGTTTTGTTGCCTGACATTTGTCTCATTTATTCAAGTGTGTGAGCATGCCCAGTGTGACCTGTCAGTATGTTGCTGTCCGAAGTCCACTACATTTGTTAACGTGTGTGAACATGCCCAGTATTAACATTTATACTATATGTGTGTTGAAAATCAAGTTATATTTTTACTGCAGGGCTCACCTTTGTGTCATAACTTGACAGGGATTATGCTGTGCCTGCATGGTTTCCATGAGACACTTTGCATAGACTTATCAACATTTCTTCATACAGGCTGACCAGTGAAATACTGTCATGGTTTAGTGGGTCAGTCCTGTGACTATAGAGCACAGTATCCTGAGTTCTAGTCCTGTCACAGCTTTATATTTTCATACTGGGCAGACCAGACTGCTTAAGGACCAGTAAAGCAAATATGAGCATGTTTACCTGCTTTTGCTCAAACTTGCCCGACATTGCTCAACGTTAACCATCATTGCTGAATGTTGCCCAATATTGCTCAACATTGCCAAAAGTTGTGCTAGTTAGTGTGTGTAATTTTGTTTACATATACTAAATAGTGGTAAAAGTTGTTTAGCACTGCTTTATATTGCTTAAAACATGTCAATCATGCCTCAGATGGTGCTGCAGGGCTGCCTATGTCGGATGCACATAGTACACTCCCTATACATGTTTGAAAACATGTAGTGTCAAGTTAGGCATCCCTTTTACTATATGTGCGAGTCAGAGAGAGATATCATTTCCAGGGTTCCTACTGAGCCAGTGTATGTGCTATGCGTTGCCTTTTTGCCAAGGCCAAAGCATACTGGGCACGCCTCGTTCTGCCTACTGGGGCAGGCTCAGGTTGTTCCTCCTCTGAGTCACGCTCTGCCTGTGATGGCCTTGGCAATGGTGGTGGGCTGTTTGGCCCGGGCCTATGCTACTCCTGCTGCAGCTGTTTTCGCAGGATCATATTATGTAGCATAGCACATACCATGACAATTTGGGTACATGTAGTTGGTGAGTACTGCAAGGCTCCACCAGATGTGTCCAGGCACCGGAACCGTGACTTGAGCAGCTCAAACACACGCTCGATTACATTTTGCATTTGTGCGTGTGCCTTATTATGGCTTTCCTGTTCAGGTGTGTGTGCATTTCTGATGGGTGTCATCATCCACAGCTCCAGTGCATATCCAGCATCCTCCACTAGGTGACCATGAGGGATGTCACCATTGGCAAATGTCTGATACAGCTGTGTCAGATGCCAGATATGGGAATCATGGTAGCTTCCAGGGCAGCCAGCACATGCATTCAGTATTATGCCCTGGGCATCACACACAACCTGGCAGTTGATGGAGGGGAAGCCCTTGCGGTTAAAGTAGACCCTACCCCGCTCACCGGCTGGTGCTTTGATGCGTATGTGCGTGCAGTCTATTGCACCCACTACATCAGGGTATTCCGCTATTTGCTGGAAAAGATGCATATTGCTGGCCAATACCTCACGGGAATTGGGGAAATATACATTATCACCGACATGTACTGACATGGCATCCAGGAACTGGTGCAGTACCCTGGATGCTGATGCCTGTGATATCCCCATCATATCACCAGTTGGTCTCTGGAAGGTACCTGTTGCTAGTATTCTTAGGCCAGCACATACCTTGGTTTCCACTGGGATGGGTTCCCCTCTGTTGGTTCTGTGTGTGAGGTGTGGCCTGCACAGCTCAACAATTTGCTGCATGAGGTCTCTGTCCACTCTATAGCGCTCCAGTATCTCCAGCCCCTGATAGGTTACCCTGGGCCTTTACACTCTTCTTCGTCTCCTCACTGTGGGTTGTTCAGCAGCATTCGCATTGTCACCACCCTCAGCATGTTGCATATGTCACCTTATAACAGCAATGGCAGCCCCTAACATTTTTTGTCTCAGTAAAGCTTTTTATGTTTTCACTTCTCTTAGTTTACTGCAGTGTTGCAGCAACTGTACTGCCTGCGTAATTGCCTGATTCTGATTGTTTTCACCTGCTAGCTCTGCTAGTTCTCCCTGGTTAACTTCCTACTATTTGTTGTGCTTCCTTTTCCCTTTCTGTTTCCACAGGGGGGCAGCACCACGCACACAAGTGCAAACATGCACACACCAGCTCACACACGCGCACACATGCTTACATGGACTAACACTTGCGAATTCTTGCTTAAACGCGTGCACACAGGCGCATACGCGCTTATACACATTTCAACAACCTTACACATACTTACTCCGGCTTAAACGCGCCACACAGGCGCACATGCGTGCACACAGTCTTACTCAGATCTACAGGCGCACACCCGCATGCAAACACATTGCAAGCACTTCAACAAGAAACTTTAGTGTTATCTGTGGCATACACCTTCAATTTCTTGCCTTTAGCTAGGATACCTGTTGACACACCTCTTCCAGTGATGAGTAACTGACAGCAAACACATGCCACTCTGCTCCAATGAGCTTACATTCTTTCATACATACCCCCTTCATGATGTCACCTATCTTCTACTCTGATACTCCCCTTATCCTACTCATACACTCCACTGACTGTGCTCATTTGCTATGTAAACTTGGGATTCACTATCTTTATCCTCATTTGCATAGGATTGCCTACTAATGCTTGGTTACATCTTTTAGACTGAACTTCCCCCCTTAGCAACCTCTACTGGGTAGCCATGTTGTCTTCAGCCTGCCATTCCCTTGCATTGTAAATTAAGATTTTCAATAAAATCTATATTTGTGGCTTTTAATTATTGGTTTTCTGGTTTTTAAAGCACAGCAGGTTTGCGCAGCGCTGCGCTATGCTTAAACTTCGGAGATCAAGATAAACATTTTTTTTTTATTTTGCAATAGGGAACATTGTCAATGGCCATATTTTTGGCCATTGGCATGCTTCCTCAACTGGATGCATCCTTTTTTTGGAGCTGTCACAGCTCCATTTTGCTATTTGCAGAACGGTACTCAGTTGTCAACAGAGTACATTTCTGCAAATAACACTACTCTTACTCGGACAGGTTCAGGTTTCCTGGATCACAAATTTACCTTATTTGCATAGCTTTCACCAGCAAATGAGGTAATTTGCATAACATAGCCCAGCCCGTGTAAGAGTCGTTTTAGGAGCTCTCTTGCATGCCCCTACTGGCTGTTCCTGGATCGCTCAGCGGACATGTTGGCTGCATGGAGTCTTACTCTACTCTTAGACTCTGTGTAAGCCTTCGTGAATCCAGCTCGATGACTTATCAAAACTTAAGTCTTTAATGGAACTATTGGTTAACCGAGTTGACACACTTACCGTGAGACTGGATACCTTATCTAACAACCCCAGCAACACGGTTTTGCATGCTTCAATGCCTGAAATGACTCAAATTATGGATGTGAGCTCACGGACGGGCTCTGGCACACAAGAAATCAACAGTTCTCAGTCGACAGTGAATGTGGATAACTGAATGTCTAATGGAGGTGTCAGTGGTCCCCCTGAGCTTATTGGAGCTCCTATTTTCACTCAGTGGCTAACAGAGTCACTATCTCTTCAAAAATCAACTAGTAGCAATGACGAGGAACAACCGGCGAGAGGGGTAACTGACATTTCTATACAATTGAAACTTTTTGACCAGAAACTGTTAAAACATAAAAAAACACAGTTAGAGATTGCTTATTTTAAAGAGTGTATCAGTGAGGGTATTGTCCCAAAAGGTTTACGTTCCTGGCAATACCCCACTGGTTTAGAGAATGGTTCTGCCTTTTACCAAGACTTAGTTAAACTTTTTAATAAACAAGGTCTTGAATTGTTGGACTTAATGTGCAAACATTATACTACTCAGTGTGAAGTGCTTATGGAGGAGTCGACAAGTTTAGACCAAGTATTGCAGCAACATTTTGACTTTGACAGATACAAGTTCGACTACGAGCATATTTTTAACAGTATTGATTCTTATATATCTAAAATCAAAGAAACAAAGTTAAAGAAATTGAATCGTGATCGGGCAGCATATAGTAGTAATCAAGCCACCACCTCCTCCCTCCCAAAGCCATCAGGTTATAGGTCAAAAACCTACTGGTGGAGTGAATAATGTTAATTATGGGCCCTCAGGGCCCAGAGGAAATACTAATGTACGCAATTTTTCAGCAAGGAAACAAACATATAATGCTTCCATGGGTGAAGCAAGACTAACTAGTTATTCCTCAGTGTTAACAGGGTCTCATATCCAACAAGAGCCCAACCAAGTCACACAGACAAACTTTTGGGCAGGAGCCTCATATTACAACCTACGCCAACAACCACAGAGGGTGAACAATTCCAACAATTACTACAACAAAAGGGGGAGGAAGGACAGTTAACCAACACTTTTGCAGTGTCAAACAAACCTACTATTTTGTTCAACACCAACTTGGACTTTAAAATTTTCAACTTTACTGACATTGTTATTGAACAACCCTTAGTGGAATTTTTGGCGAAAGGAAATACGTTCGTTCCTGGCACCAACGCTGACTTGGTAAAAACGATTATCGATTTTAAACTTTTTTCAAGGAAACTCAATTTGAATGTACTACTTAGAACAACCTTGTTAGTAACAACAGGCTACATGTGACTAGTACTTTTTTACCAGCTTTACACCAATCTATAGCACTATTTGACACAATGTGCAATTTGACCTGAGATGTTCCTTACACAAAAAAGCATACAAAGTCATGTTAGACCTAACATTACCTCTGTAGAAAAGGAACTCTTATGGTCCATCAAGGAAGCTGGGGTAAGGATTATGCAACCAGATAAAGGTGGTGGCATGGAATTATGGGTCAGGATGATTATGCAAACAGGATGTTGAGTGTTTTAAGGGGCGATACATATGAAGTAAGATCTAGGCATGAATTAAACACAGCGTACAATAGGATTCGTTCATATTTGAACAACCTTTTCATTGAAGGGAAAATTGACATTGCATCCTTTAATTATCTTTCTATGTTAGCCCCCAGAATCCCTAAACTATTTGGGATTCCCAAGATTCACAAATCCATCCACAATCCACCAATGAGACCTTTGGTTGATGCTAGAAATAGCATAACATATCCATGTGCCAGATTTGTGGACAATATACTTAAAAAAATATGTGGTCATGGAACAGGATATCTGCAAAGATTTGTGGTAATTTTTACAGTCTATTAATGACCTCAAATTTGACCATAATCTCAACTTCCTCACTGTGGATGTGAGGGACCTCTACTCCTCCATTCCACATGAGGTGGGTATTGAGTGGGTAAATTTCATGCTAAGGAAGAGAGGTGCACCATAGAAATTTCTTTAGTGGATGAATTACTTAACATCATCCTGTCTAGCAACTATTTGATTTTCAACTACACTGTTTTTTGCAGAAGATTGGTGTAGCCATGGGGTCACCTTGTGGTGGTAGCTTTGCCAACCTCATCATGGCTTATTGGGAACAAGAAACCATCCAGAAGAATGAGTTTTTTACTAATAAAATAGTCTTTTATGCACATTTTTGGATGATATATTTATGTTGATTAGAGGTGGTGAAGTAGTTGCTTTAGAATTAGTGGATTTCTTTAATTCTACTACCAATTTCCTTTCCTTCACACACACATTTAGCACTGACCAAATTGCTTATTTGGATGTGGACTTGTGGAACGACCTAACTAGCAATGCCTTGTGTGCTAAAATCCATAGGAAGGATACTTATTCCAACACCTTCCTTCACTACAGCAGTTGTCACCCAGCCTATCAAAAAAGATCTGTAGTAAAAGGGCAACTTGTCAGGGCTGCCCAAATGGAGTCAAAATTCCTAGATTTTATAGAGGAATGTAATACACCTAGGTCTATGTTTTTGGGCCGGGCTGTCCTAAACAGCTGGTTGATGAATTAATCCAAGAGGTTAGCTATAAGAGAGAACAGGGGATATATCAAACAATTTTAAAAGGCCCCCATAGGAATGAGTATTCATCAAACCAGCTTGTGACTCACCCTACCTTGAGTCTACCCCCACCACCTTGTAGTCTTTTTACATCGTTTAGCATTGATAATAAGATCATATCATCCATCTTTCAGAAAAACTGGGCATTTATCCAGAATGACAACAACCTTAGAAATAAACTACCTGAGTTCCCAAAAATTATCTGGAGGAAAGGAAAAAATTTAAAACATCTATTGGAGGTTAATGGGTCACACTTTCCTAATAGGAAAGGTATGTTTCAATGTAACATGTGCAACTTTTGTTTGCATAAGGACACAGGGGAACAGTTTAGAGTTAGAGGTCAAAAATATAAAGTTAAACATAAATTCAACTGCCAATCCAAAGCTGGTGTCTATCTTGCCCAGTGTCAACAGTGCCCAGCATTTTATATTGGCAAAACGGACAGGAAACTTTAGGAATGTGTGTATGAGCACACATACCACATCAGGAAATTAAAAATGACCAATGCACTAGCAAAACATCTATCTGACAATGTTAATCATAAATTTTTGTTTAGAGCTATTGATTGTATGAGTTCTGATGGGAAAGAGGGGCCCAAAGATGTCTGTCTTGAAGTTTTAGAACTCATGTGGCAAATCCGCATGGATGCAAGCACATTTCCTGGTTTAAACAAAATGTGCTCTATTCACTGTATTTTAAAACTTAAGAGCCTCATAAGATGATTAGGTTGTATATACTGCTCAATATTTAATATTTAGCCTTTTAAGATGATCTACTTGAATATACAGTTTAATATTTAATATTTAATATTTAATATTTAACATTTAATACTGTATTCTTGCACTTTTTGATGTTATTGAGGCAGTTTAATTGTTTTTATTGCTTATTAATTGGTAGCCTTCAAGTGGTTGTCTTGGTTATGTTTAGGATAGTCAGAGCCAGTTTTAATGCTTGGCACTGGTTAACAGTATGTGTCAAGTTTTTAACTTGTTAGTTAGCTTTTAGCATTTGAATTTTTTGTTTGCATGAAAGTTTAAACTGGTGGTTCATTGTTTTTATCGTATTTGTTTGCTACTCCTTTCATTCATGTTAAAAGACGAAAGTTTGCAGCCCGTATTGATTTATTGTGTTGTGATCTGCATACAGTGGGCGGGCTTTTGTTTTCAAATCAAAGGCTTTTTTGTTCAATTGATGTCTTAATATTTTTGTAACCGATGGGAGTATGTAGCACTTTAATTGTATTTAATTAAAGTAGGGGCGTGTGTTCTTTTACTTTGTCTGAAGAAGTCTTGGGATCCCCCTAAGACGAAAAGCGCTTTACAGTAAACGGTTGAATTTCCTGCTTTTGGTGTGGACCTGTGTTCGTTCAGTTTGTTTCCTTTTGTTCCAGTTTATGAGTTTTTTACAGTTAGTAAGCTACTGTGTTCAGAGCCATCATATCCATAGTGGGTGACATCACAGGTATAGTTACCTGGAGCAGGGAGGAGGTAAAAGAGTGGTATGCCAGTTGACAAGTTAAAGGCCAGTGGAAATAGTGGCTTCTCATTGGGAAGCAGTAATACCCACTGTCATGACAGCAGGCAAACACAGAGACACCCACACACTCAGGGATTCATAGACACAGTAACACACACTCTGACACACACACACACACAGTTGCCAGTATTCAGATGAGAGCCCCTGCCTATGTGCATATCATCATTATAGTACTACGCAATTACAAGACTCACCACAGAGATTACACATGTACAGGTGGTCAGAATGGCTTAATATCGAGGACATCAACAGGGATACTACAGTGCAGTGAGTGTATGTGGGGAGGGGGGTCCATCAGTGAGCTATGTAACAACAGGTCACATCCCAGGGTGTACATGTTAACAGGCGGTTAGAATGCCCATCTACGATTGATGATATCAACAGGGATGCTAGATTGCATTGAGTGGATGGGAGGAGGGGGCATTAACATTTCACTATGGTAAAATACAGCCTCACTCCAGGGACCGGACAGCCATACACACGGACAGCCATACACACAGACACACACACACACACACACACACACACACACACACACACACACACACACACACACACACACACACACACACACACACACACACACACACACACACACACACACACACACACACTGTGGCATTCACAAAGTTATACACCTATGTCACACACATACAGACACTTTACATGTGTGAGGTTCAACCACCTTGCCTATGCCTTTCTTTCTACACTTCACTCTGTACTGGTGTCAACAGTGTTCAGGAGAGTGAAAACATGTGGGATGTTTTTCCAACCATACATGACATATATGGACACACATACATCCACACGTGCCAGTACTGTGAATCAAACACCTGCCTATCTCATGACAGGTATTACAGAAGTACAGCACTATCTCATCCGGTACAAAGCTTACTGACTCTTTCCTTTGCCAACTGTGCTGATATATGCACAATATATGCACAGGGGAGGTATTACTGTTACAGGTTTCATGAGGTTTGCCTTCAGTGTCACCCTTACAGCAGTCTACATTGTCTGTCTTCCACTTCAATTAACAAAACCTGACCTTAGCAGTTACACAGATTATTGTAGGAATGGTTGTAACACACAAGTGAGCTGTCCTCAGTAATCATTCATCTGCAAAGAAGCCCCACCACTTAGTAGTCATGTCCAAACATCTGTCCATACCTCATGTGCGGCTTACTGTACTTAGACCATATCACCATATACAGTTGGCAATTTTGAGGCTGTATTGCAACAGCATGATGTACTAACACAACAGTCACCTTCAGACATCAGACACTGCACACACATCGAATCTACACAAACATCAATACATGTACACATATGTGGTCTACATCAGTAAGTGCACTAGCAGGTCAAGAGGATACATTCCACACCTTCCCCACACCATGTGTGAAACATAGCCGAGCATTACACCATAATGGATGTTGTATTCATGTACTGGTAGGACACCACCACCTTCACCGAGTAGCCAAGTGTACATATATGACAACAGCACAGTGGGCGGGCTTTTGTTTTCATGTCAAAGGCTTTTTAAGTCAATTGATGTCTTAATGGTTTTGTAACCGATGGGAGTATGTAGCACTTTAATTGTATTTAATTAAAGTAGGGGCTGAATGTACTTGCTTGTGTGTGTCTCAGCAAATGCTTGGATGCGTGTGTCAACAAATGCCTGAGTATGTGTGTCAGCAAGTGGTTTTGTGTGTGTGTGTGTATTTGTGTCTACATCCTGTGATGACAGTAGGTTTAGCTGCATTCCAAAGAGATACCTCCTTTTGCACGGGCCTTTATCCTTGTCAACTGCTAAACCTATCTCTTCCCCCCTCCCCACTGCAAGTAATCAGCCCTGTGATGTCACCCAGCTCAGAAGTGGAATCAGAGTAAGTGCAATTGTATGTGTTCTGTGGCACATACCCCAACTGCATACCACTGTACTAGTTATCTTTACATAGGCAAGATGTATACGCACAATACTGGCAAGTGTGCATGTGTTTGTGTGTGTGACTACCCTGTAGCCAGGCATACACATGTGCAATGTCTTTTAGCACACCATGGTAGCCATCTGTGGTGACCGGTGTCTACAAAGTATTACATAGTTAGGAATGGTAAAGAATACACAGTCAAGCACGACTACAGTTGGGTATGTTATTTTCCTGTACCACTGTCGAGCAGTGACACAGAAGTAGTCACTGGGGTGTAAGCCTATACCCATCATTACCCCACCTTAACTCCACAATCCCCAGGTTAGATTACATTAGCCATCATTCCCCACCCCAAACTCCACATACACAACAACCATCCCTTCTCTGGTGAACTGCTTAAGATTTAAATGATATAACACCAGAGATGCCTCTGTTTTGTGTACACGTCAATTACTTTGGAACCCTTCTGTGTCACAAAGGGTATAAATATATATATATATATATATATATATATATATATATATATATATATATATGGCTATAGCTGTGTCTGTGTATATGTATATATATATGTGTGTGTGTGTGTGTGTGTGTGTGTGTGTGTGTGTGTGTGTATACACATCCCATAGATGTATAGGTATATATATATATATATATATATATATATATATATATATATATATATATATATATATATATATATAGATATGTAGTTATGACAGTTGTACAGATGTAGACTTGTCTTTGTTGTTTCACAGAGTACAGTACATTCAAGGGTACTGTACATATGTACACAAAGGGACTGTCCCATTTGTTTTCAGTACTGTGGAATACCTGCAGTAAGATGTGCATTATAGACTCCATGCAGCATGTATACAACCCAGATGGCTTAGTGGTATGTCCAGTGATTTCAGTGTGCATGTTCCAGGGCTCAAGACCTGCAAGCCTTGTTGATACTGTCAATTAGGACTGCATAAGGCAGTTGTAAGGGAGTGGAAATTTGTTTTTGTGACAGTGGGTAAATGCAGGTAACAGACATGTACAACTCGCAGTACACTTGAAATGCCCTTCTTTGACAATCCTGCTGATGTCACCCACCTATGGATACACCTCTGGAAGTGCTATAACCCAGTATTCTCCATGGTGCATGCTGTAACTGCATAATGCTGTAGTGTGTTAAGCTAGTTTGGTAGGTGTTCTAATCCCAAAGAGGCCAACTGTGTGTCTGTTTGCTTGTGAAAGAAACAATGCTTTTAGAGTATGCATACTCTTTACAATTCACATACCCACCTTTGGCAATCCTGCTGATGACCCCCGCCTAGAAATACACCACTGGGAGTGCTGGAACCCAGTATTCTCCACAGTGTGTGCTATAATTGCGTATTGCTGTAGAGTAATAAAATAGTTAGGTAGGGGCTCTGTTCCAAAAGAGGCCACCTGTGCGTGTGTCTGTCTGCCAGAGAAAATAACAATGCTTTTTAGAGTATGCACACTCTTTACAATTCATGTAACCACCTTTGGCATTCCTGCTGATGTCACCCACCTAGAAATATACCTCTGGGAGTGCTGTAACCCAATATTCTCCGTAGCACATGCTATAACTGCATACTGCTGTAGTGTAATGATTTAGGAGTTCTATACCAAAAATGACCAACTGTGTGTGTGTTCCTGCCTATGACAGGAACAATGCTTTTTAGAGTATGCACACTCTTTACAATTCACATAACCACCTTTGGCAATCCTGCTGTTGTCACCCACCTAGTAATACACCTCTGGGAGTACTGAAATCCAGTAATCTCCATAGCGTGTGCTATAACTGCATAATGCTGTGGTGCAATACACTAGTTAGATAGGGGTTCTTTTCCAAGACATGACAGGTGTGTATGTTTGAGAGTCAGAGCCTCTGTGGAGGTGGCTGTGAGTGTCTAACCACTGGAGGTGTTGTGGAGCAGATTTTGTAGTTTTCCTATATGGTGTCCATATTATATGTCACAATGTCCACTTCACAAGTAGTACAGATGTCAGTCAGTGAAGGGACTGTGTTGGCAAGCCATACCCCTACATCTTGCAAAAGGCCTTGTGAACAAAGTATGCAACCATACTATTACCTGGAATACGTTCTGAACCCCATGTGTCATACACAAACAAATTTGCCTAGAATATCCCACTATGTTGCTAGTACCCTGCACATTGATGACAGATAGTAGGCATGGTGTGATTGCAGTTGGCTGCAGAGGACATGGCACCCTGTACAGCAGTACAGTAGTAGGCACATAATTGCGGGCAATGTGCCTTCACTATGTTCCCCACTGGATGCCTGCAACATATGTGGTGCCATCAAATGTGATCCACAGAGGCCATACAATGCCTTACACATGTGCCCAGTATGGACTGATGCCACTTACACCAGGGAATACCTGTATCATGCTATCAATGCTGGTGCAGGGTCAACATGCTGTCTATAAGCAGGTCCTGCCACACCAGGCCAGTAATGGCATATCTGAGGATAACAGTCTGTGTACACAAAATGTACCAGCCAAACCAGGTACACTTGTACATGTCACTGTACATTATTATGAGACATGTACATCCCAGGCAATGTCCATGTTAAGGACTATCAAACACAGACATGGCATGCATTGCAAAACAATGGCCAGACACAATGGTAACCAGGATGTCAGGACAGTTCATACAATACCCATCTGTGTGGGACATTGCAGACACTACACCCCTGTACCACACTTTACACCATTGTCGGGTGGCATGATGCCAAGGATTACCCCTCACCCAGCCTTGCGCAGCCAACCACTACACACTCATGAAGCAATGCACACATGCATGGCAGTACTGGCACCTTGTGTCTGTGTGTGAGGTATGATACTCCCAACCACAGTCACACCCAGTATAACTCCCATTGGCATACCAACTGATGTCAGACATGTTTACATGCCCTAGCCCATAGAACCTCAGGATATCCCCCGTGGTGTATGTAGTACCTGTGCATTACTGCAGTGTGGAAAACTAAGTATTTAGGAAGTGAATTTGTGGGCCTGGCAAAGTGTCTCGATGTGAGTCCATTAGAGACTGTGGTTGTGTTGACAATGACATCCATTCATGTGGACAGCCATGTATGCTACACCTAATGTTTGTTTACTATATCTCTGTTGCAGATGTCGCTCATCAGCACACATATATGTTCTTACAGCACACCAACATGTCAGCTTTGTGGCACATGGACTAACTGCATGCACTTGTAAAAGTAATGACTAGTCAGTCAGAGGTTTGAACCCCTGTACTGGTAGGTGTGTGACAGATGATATTTAGGTTTTAGTCTCCAAGCCCATCTCTGATGTACTTTGCCTCTGTCTGTCCCTCCTACACACTCTCTGGTGGATGTGGAGTTGTGCACCTGCTCAGCAGCAGCTTGTGTTTTGTAAGTGATGGTCATGATCAGGTGATGGCCTCTGCATGTATTGCAGTCGTCCTCTAGCTGATTGCATTTGGAACAGCTGTGATGATGTACCCATAGCCAATCACATGGAAACACAGTACAATATCTAGGAACATCATGTTGGTGTTTGCCCGTGACAGTCGCTTTGAGTGGTACCTAGATCTGGTGTTTGGTAAACGGCATCACAGATGATATCTGGATGTTCCTCAAACAACATACACAGTGGGAAATAGCCTAAAGACAGGAGGCTGATGTGCCAGAAATGACTACATCATGTAAGTGTGGCTATGCTTCACTGAGACTACTGCCAGTTTAACAAGTTGTGTGTGGTAATGGCTATCCTGCGTGTTTTAAAACTGACAAGACAGTGCTCTGTTTGTGAGGGAACCCCCATCTGTAGGACCATCTGTGGACTGGTCAGAGTGTGGAACCATTTGTTTCCTGTGTTACTCACTGAACACACATCTGTGAACTGCAGGAGCATAGTGTGAGGATTGCAATCAGTACATGGTGATAGTGATGAGTTATTGCCATCGCATCCCTGATTGGACATATGTCACATGAAACAGTGGTATGACAGACACTGTCTGGGGTTCTCATTGACATGCCAATAATGGGCCACTGTTCATAGCTGCAGTCACAAGTCTTCTACACTTTGTACAGATGTCATGCAGTATATATGTATGTGTTGTGCTCCCTCTGCAAATGTATACCATCTGTTGTGTTGGGTTGATAGTCATATCTATGCATGCTGTTATAAGTAATCCTGAATGCTGTTGACTATTACTAAGCCATATCTGTGTTAAAACTGCAACACCATAAGCTGTATGGGTTTGGAGGTCCCGGCAGAACCTCCTGTCCCACTTCAGCTGGCCATGGTATCAGGCATCAGCACATCTAGGGCCCAGCCTTGGACCTCCACCTCTGTTGGCTCTGCACCACCTTCTTGTGGAACCGCCACTGAGGATGGGGTTTGTCCCCCCAGGAGCAGATCCAGACAGGAACATGTCCACTCTCGTACAGTCCCAGACGTGGTGCGTAAGGGGCTCAGTAAGGGGTTTTGAGGCCAGATACACCAGCTCGAGGGCAGAGTGTCACATTTACAGGGTGAGCCTGCCCCTCCTAGACAGCTCACAGTGCTACCACCTTTGCAGCTGTTTTGGTGCAGTGGTGGCTGCCCATGGCTGGGGACCTCCATCCCACTGTTTCCATCTGGGGGCTCACGGGCTTGGGACTGTCGAACACCCCTCCCCATCCAAGGTGTATCCCCTCACATGTCATATACCGACCCTGTATGCTGTCTTGTCTGTCATCTTACCCAACCTATCATCCACGAACATACCTACTCTCCTTCCCCCACATCCCACTCTCACCCTATGGAAACAAAAGGCCAATCGGTTCCTAGAACAACATTTGCCCAATACTTAGCTGTCCATTTCACACATGTGTCCACTGGACACATGTAACCCTTTTAATATACATCACAACATACTTCAGTTGTCCTCACCCCTGTCTCTCAGGCACATGATCCTGGTATGCACATGATTCCTAAAGGTTCCAGGTACACGTGATGCAGACAACCCCAATTTACACACAACACTACTGGTCCCTGTATGGTTACCCCATTTACCTTTTTCATGATGATGATGTCGCACACAGCACCTTCCAAGAGTACTGTTCTCACATAATGATCGGACAGGAACTGTTGTGTTAATGTAAATAAAATGCACAGAGTGATGAATATGGCCAATGTACAAATGTTTACATGTATTAATGACACATGTCTGTCTGAGGGAGTCTTGATATTACATAGGACAACACCACTACATAATACAGGCGTTGCTGGTGTTTCCCTTTTCATTCCTTTGTAATGCTTTGTTGTCACATGGGATGTTCTTGATATAAATAAATGTTAATAATAAATAAATGGCAATGTTGTCAAACTTCATCAGATACAATAATGACAACAGCAATGTGAAATGTTTGTTAAATTTAAAGGCTTTAGACAGATGAGTTAATTAGAAAACATAAGTTAAAACATACTTGTTTTTAGAATTTTTTGATCTGTGACAGAATTGTACAATACACCTTTAATTCTTGATGCAGGAAGTGATGTCAACATTACATTCACTATTTAAAAGATTTTTATTAATGTTACTTTTGTATCTGATGAAGTTTGACAACATTGCCAAACGAAAGCGCTAATAAAACATTTTTCAACTATTTTTCGGAGTGGAAAGCCTACTACGTCTTTTTAGTTTATTTATGATTGACTGCACTGGAAGATATGTTTGTGATTAGATCCAATGTCTGTATATCTGCCATGGCTTAGTGGTAAATCACAATAGCTGTGTGTGCAGGGTCCTGGTTTTGAGCTTTGCAGAGGCCATTTATTTTGTTGCTGGGCAGAACAAGGCCATTGGATACGGAGTGATTAAGGCACATTAAAGCAGTTGTGAGCGGGTGTGCGTGGGTTTGCGCGGAGCTAAACAATGCTAACCTTCGGTTACAGTTTCTTACACTCAGTTAGCCTCTACATTACTTCACCAGTGTAATACTCGCATACTGACGGCCAAACAGGCTTACACCCGTTTGCTCCCGCACTTGCGAATGCACTGCATTTGGTGTTTGCATCTGACACTCACACCCCTGGGTGGGAGTGAGGACTACAATATTACTTTGTGATGCCTATTACATCGGATTGCATGCTACAGTATCGGGATTGGCTGCCCATTAGGCGAAAGCATGCCATTCGACTGTACGGAATCCGCGGCCTGTCCAGAGTTTGATTCATATTATTGGTGTGTTCCTCTTACAATCTGCACCTGTCTGGCTAATACATGGGAACTGACACTCTTCAATACAAACAAGTAATTGGGTTTTTGGAACCCACATCCTTCAGCTGAGTCATGCTACTGTATACCTAATATTCTATCATCTTTCTAAGGTTGTCAGTGGAATATGTGCTTTCTGTCCCTATCAGCCCTCTCATACGACTAGGGAAAAATATCAACTCAATCAGGGACACATCATAATGACATCAGGGACATATTTAAATTATTAGTGCTATTAACCTGATACATTAGCAGGCTCAGAGCATATGAATTCATATTGATTTTTGAGGTAAATTATGTTTATAACCCTTAATTGTTATCATTATTCATTATGTGTAATTCACCACCTTTCCTCCCAAAAGTCACTAGTTTTAGGAAGGATTAAGTAGGACAGAGTTAAAAACTGATTTGGAATCAGGGACGTCCCTGGAAATCAGGGTCAGTTCAGAGGTATGGTCCCTATTTGTTCCCAAAATGGTTTATGTCCTGTCCAGTGGATTTTCTCTTAGGGATTGAGAGGTATGGGCATCAGCTATGCCCATTTCAGGATATTACTTACATCCCCGGGGTGGTCATAATATGACTGTGCCAGCCAGCACCTGCACGCCTAGGTCTATAATTGCATACCCATAGTTCCCCCACCTGCCCCTCCTCTACAGCACTCATCCTTACTCTGGGTGCAGGTAGGGTATAAACCCACCACTACACACTGCCCACTCTCCGCATGTCGGGACACATGTCATACATTGTGTCGACCCATGTGTTATCTGACTTGCGCAACCTACTGGTCCATGTATGTCTACAGCCTGGTTTGATGAATCATTACTGGGACTGACTCCGATGATGATTAATTTTTGGGTGTCTCACAAGGGACATTGATGTCTATGTTTCAAGATTATATCTGGCAGGTCTCTCCCACTGGTAGTATCTTACCAGTGGTCTGGGAAGCAGTGGTGTGTTTATTTTTATTGTGTGTCTGTATGTCTCACTGGCATAGCTGGGGGTGGGGGGGTTGACGCTACGTGTTACACATTTGTTTATTGGACGCCTCACCCCCATATGCATGGCCTGGGAACATATGTAACTCGTAACTGCTGTATCATATCCTAGATATATACATGTGCATATTTACAGACACACACACACACACACACACACACACACACACACACACACACACACACACACACACACACACATATATATATATATATAGATATATATCTAACAACATATGGGTCTATGGGTGTCTGCATATGTATATATCTATATGTGGGTATGTATATGTATTCTGTCTCTGTATGTATACATTTGTACTACAGAGAGGCTTATCTCTATGGTGCTATGTTGCTATGGGTAGATATACACACACATACCTCTACATATATACATCTACATCTGGTTATTCCGTCCCTTGCCATATATATTACACTTTCCTGCAGTGGGACTCGTAGTGGGTGTGGCTGCTCGTTGAAGATGCCTCTGCCCAATGAACACATTTGTTTACATCCCTGGGGCTGTCCATATAGGCCCACATCAGCCAACACCTGTACACCTAGACCCATAAGTAGCTACCCATAGTTCTCCCACCCGTACCTCCTCTACAGCACCCATCCTTACTCTGGGTCCTGGTCGGTTCTGAACACACAACTACATGCTACCCACTCTCCACTTCACGGGACCCATTTCATACAATTGTCTCGACTTATGGGTCATCATGCTTTCCCACCCTTATATGCCGGGTATGTATAC
>NC_056733.1:808887707-809017707 GCF_019279795.1 Protopterus annectens | reverse complement strand
GCCACAGCTAATCCCATATGAAACAGTCATTGAAAACTGCTGGCATAAAGGACCAAATTAGAAAAGACAGGTGCAGTAATGACATAAACAGGTGCAGTAATGACATAAACACAGTGCTGCTCAATGGTAGGAATAGGTAAGAGGATGTGTGACCGGTATGATCGACATCACAGATGAAGTAATCTAGAATGAACAAGAATGTGTTTTTTATGCATGCAATATGACAACTCCATAGCTGCATCCTCTGCTTGGCACATGAAGGGCAAGATAGCAGTTACCAGACAAACCACTGTGGGTATGCACAGCAAAGCACCAACCCTGTTCATCATGTACCTGATGATATAATGGGGTAGTTAGGAATTTAGGAAATGAAAGAGCAGTAAGCAGAGGTAAACACACAAGGATAACCAAAGTCTGAAATGAGAGGGAGGGAAAAGTATTTTATTTATTTATTTACTTACATAGTTATTAGCTTGATTATTTATTTATTTATTTTTGCTTGTAGCCAAAAAGTGCCTTTTATAGGATTTATAAAGGCAGAGTAGGTGAAGAGAGTATGAGAATGGCTGTGGGTTGAAGGGAGGGAGAAGGGTAGGTAATAGCAGCAGGCAGAGAAGAACAAACAGATACGGCAGTATAGATACAAAGGGTAGAGAGGATGGTTGCTAGACACAGACATATAAGGGGAAGGACAAACAGTGATGGGGACATTTGGACAATGAACAAGGAAGGGGGAAGGACACACCAGAATGAGGGAAAGATAGAGTTGTAGCATGGTTGGAAGCCCGACTGACCCGGGGAGCAACAAACATTGGTGTCTCTCAGCTGGATGACTGATTTTACAGGTCAGTTGTTCCTCTAGTAACCCTATGGGTGTGCCCTGCCTATCACACAACTCACAAGTTGATTTAAAAGGCACTGCATATTGCTGAGACAGGCATCAAGTTTTCAGCATATCTTAGCAGTCACTATCATACTCAGCCAATAGGCAACTTCAAAAGTTTCTGATCAGGAAGAACAAGAAAATCCTGCGTTCCTTGTAGCATGCTGGAGTTTTGCATTTCACAGTGCCTGAAATAGCCATGGCTACTCACTCACATTCACTTGTGATGCAAAATGATGAACAGATACATGTTTGCAAATCACATGTCCTACAGTGTACATGTTATACTGCACCTTGGTCCTGACAGATTGTAGCATTACAATGTTGTGCCTTTTACATAGGGCTCCTCATTTACATGTTATTATGCAGGCTTTAGCATACTCTGCATACCTCTTTATTTTGATGTTTGCATAACCATGTGACCAGTGTCTTAGAAGTTCCTAAACCATGTGTATGGCTGCAGCCTGCACTAATTTGCACTTCATACTGTGCTGCATGTCAATGAATCCTAGTTCTATTCTAGAACTTGTCTTAAAAGGCACATGGTCATTTTTTTTTAAACTGCAATGTGAAATGTCTCATATCATATTGTCAAAATTCCAAACTGTGTCATGCAATTAAAATATTTATACTAAATTCTTTTAATACTTACACCTGACAACTATCACCATACGCAGTGAGGCACCAGTATATCTGAGCCTTCATGGTAAAGGCCTTTTGTTTGTAAGGGTGGGGGTGAGAGTCATCTATAGGAGCTAGAAGTTAGGCAGCTATGAGGGTTGATTGTGTCTCCATCATCATTTTAACTTCCACATGCTTGCTGGTGGGAAAGAAATCTCTCTATCTATTCTAGCAAGTTTATCTTATTTACAAATCACAGTTCTGCATTGACCAATCGATGTACCTGGACCAAACTACTCAGTCCCTAGTATCTCAATCAGCAGCTCACTTAATGCTGAGTGACAGCAATGGTGGTGTTGCAGTTATGTACATAACCCTGCCCCCTGTAGCTGAGCTGATAACCTGAATCACTACAGGCACCTTCAATGTCCTCCCATAAATGCATGTGCAGTTCAACACAGATGTCCCTGTTGGTCTTTTATCACCAGCTTGGGAGTACCAAACCCTTATCTTCGTGGTGCTGGCCAGTGTTAATGTGCATGTGTCCACCTGCACAGGAGTAGTTTGGCTATTGGGGAACCACCACTCCCTTCCCCAGAATGAATAAACCTTAAGCCAATACTTTCTCATCCCCCAGCCAGCTCCAACAGGTACCCAAATCACTAGTTGGACTTGGATCACTTTAGTCATAGCCAAGGCTTTATCTCTCCATGCCAAGGAGTTGGCTGAAATGTTTTTTCCCGTCTATGGTAAATCTGCCTAAAATTAAGATTCTTTTTAAAACTGACACTGATTAGAAATTTTAAACTTCTGTCAGCCTAAACAAAGTATCCAAAGCTTCATGGACATTTGATGTAATTTGTCAGAAAAAAAAAAAGTTTTCTTAGATTAGCATCCAGTCAAATGTAAGTGGCTTTCTTGGGATAATATTGTAACTGGTACAGATAAGATAGGAGGTAAACCCAGCATTACAAAATTGTAATGAAAGGTAAGATGTTTATATAGTTCATTCACAATGATAACTATATACTGATGTATTGAAATTGTATTTCCCTTTTGCATAAGGGAAATTTAACAGGAGTTTTAATAAGACACTTGAAAGGAAGGTTACAGAAAATACTAATGGTCATGCAATGTATAGCCTTTGTATTAAAACTATCATCTAGTTTTCTATTGATTGTCCATAGGTTCATAGGTAGGTACTAGGCTATTGGCCCAAGTGCCTAACTAATCCAACCCAAGGTTCCCTAGCTTACGCCGCCCAAGAAAGTTATTTTCCTATGCCCCTGTCGAGCAGAGCCACAGAAGTTATCCCTGGGGTGTATTTCCTATTTCTCATCCACTCATCAAGATTTTTCTTGAAGAGTGCTAATGAGGAACTTTGCTTGACATAGTGGGTAGCTTGTTCCAGAGTATGGGAAGTCTCTAGGACAAGAATCTATACCTCCAGCATGTCCTGTTTATTGTGGTGACAAGGTTTAGGTCTCTAGAGCATGTAGCTCAGAGGTATTGGGATTTCTTTAGGTGTAGCATGTCCAACAGCACTGAGTTTGACATAGCTTTATATGTTAGGCAGAGATCACCTCTAAGTAGGTGATATGCTATGGAATAAAGATGGAGTTTTTTTAGACGGGCAGTGTAGGGCACCTGTTTGAGGCCAGTAATCCTCTTTGTGAGGTACTTCTGTGGCATTTCCAGCTGCTGCAGATGTCTTGTGAGATACATTCCAAAATGGGCTTTGTACTCTATAATGGGTCTAATGAGTGTCGAGTAGAGGGGAACAATGACCTTTTTTTTCCTGGATAAGAATCCTTTTGTGATGAGGTGTGCCACTTAGAAGGATTTCCTGACTACTGTGGCAATGTAAATATCAAAGGAGAGACTACTGTCCACCTGGGTCCCAAGGTCTCTTATCACACATTCAGCATTAAGTGGACTGCCGCCTATGTGGTAGTTCATGGGTACAGAGTTTTTAACAAAGGGGATGACAATGCACTTTTTGGCATTGAGCTTGAGGCCATGGCTTTGACACCAGGCATCTGTCTCAATGAGGCCCTTCTGTAGGATGTCTACATCATTTGGGGACTCGACTATGGCTCCTAATTTGCAGTCATCTGCGAAATTCGTTAGCCAAGGGCCTTCTGTGTTAGCCTGTACTTTAGTGAAGTAGATACCAAACAGGAAAGGTCCCAGGACTGAACCCTGTGGTACTTCACTTGTCATTGGTTTGAAGTCAGGTTTGGAGTCTGCAACTTTTACAATGTGGGTTCTGTCAGTGAGCCAGTTGGCAACCCATCTTGTGACGTAGGGATTTATACCTAGTTTAGTGAGTTTAGCTATAATTCTAGAATGGGGGAAGGGGTTGAACACCTTGGCGAAGTCAAGATAGGCCGTGTGAACCACCTTACCCTCATCTACAGCTTTGGTGACTGCCTCAAAGAAGTTGATCAGGTTCAGGAGGCATGATCTGCCTTTCACAAACCCGAACTTGGTGGAGTCCAGAGTTTGGAGGTTACAAATGTCTTTGTTTATGAGGCCTTACAGACCAGGCTTGTCAGGCTAATATGGCGATAGTTCCCGGGATCAGTGGTGGCTCCAATTTTGTGGAGTGGGATAGCTGTTGGTCTGCGCCATTCAGTGGGCACAAAGACTGATGTGAGGTTATGATTGAACATGGTGCTTTGGTGGGGAGCCAGTTCATTCTGAAGTTTGTGTAAAATGCAGCCTTGGATGTTGTGCGGTCCCATGGATACTGTATTTTCGGCTTTAGAGAGTGCAGCTTTTACCTGTAGTTGTGATTATAGGGACTCTACATTCTTCCTGTATAGATATGGGCCCTTTACGGGGTGAGAGGTGGATAAAGTTAGCACTGAACCTATCTGCCAGGATGTTGGCAATATCAGTTGGTTCTGTAATTTTCATGCCGTTGTGCTGTAACTCTGAGCAGATTTGGGTGACACCATTGAGATTCTTGACATAGCTATAGGATTTTTTGTGGTTGTCCCTAGAATCTGTGCCAATTTTATTTTCATAGCTAGCTTTGGAGGATCTTATAAGGGATCTTAGCTTCTTACCAGGGAGCTCCTCCACTCATGGGATTTTACTCTCTTTTGAAACAGTTTCTTCCTTCTGTTGTAGAGTTCATTTATGGCAGGGGACCACCAGATTGGCTTCCTTTTTTTGGAGGATACAGTCTTGGTTTTGTTTGGGATAGCACGATCCATGCACTCATGTAAGTGCTTATAGAGTGCATTTGTGTAGGATTCAGCAGTTGTAACTGTATTGTCCATCTGCATGGGTGTCATGAAGTTCACCACTTCTGTCTTAAGAAGCATGAAGTTGGCTTTAGAGACATTTTTTACCATGGTTTCCTTAATGGGGGGTGGGGGCAGGCTGTGGATATCTAGGGTGATTAGCTTATGGTGGGATCTGACCAACGAGGAGTTGACTTCAGGTGTGGAACACTGGTCACTCATGTTGGAAATGACTAAGTCTAAGATATTGTTGCCCCTGGTGGGGGTGTGGATAAGTTAATCCAGGGCATTGGAATTTATGAATTCTAGTAAGCATTGAGCAAAGGAGTTGGTACATGAGTAGTTTTCCCAGTTAATGGTGAGGTAGTTGAAATTGCCCATTATTAGGGTGTTTGGTTGAACCCTAATATTTTCCAGTATATAAAGAAAAGAGGAGTGGGAATCCTGGGGCATGGTGGGGGATCTGTAGCAAGCTACAATTTGGATTGCAGTTTTGCCCAGAGTTAGTTGTGCTTGGATAACCTTGAATGCATTATGCTGAGCAACTAGCCTGGAGGTGTGGATATCCTTAATGAATATAGACACACCTCCACCTTTGGTGTTCCGGTCTAGCTTAGATGGTCAAAAAGTGTGGTATGAGTTTTAGCCTGGTAATGCAGGGGTGCTCTCTGGAGCCTTGAACCAGGTCTCAGTCACTGCACAGATATCAATGTTCTCCATTTTAAGGAGTGCCTCGAGGGAGTGCATTTTGAGGTTTAGACTTCAAGCATTGAGTAGCATTACCCTCAGTTTTTGCTTGTCTGCTCCTGTTACTGTGGTGTATTTGTCAGTTGAACCTTGCCTAAAAAAGGCACTATAGGGGTGGTAAGAGCCCCTGTTAGGGTAATGGTTATTATTATTATTATTATTATTATTATTATTATTAATAATAATAATTATTATGTGTTTTTCTCTGATGATAACAACTCATAGAAGGCTGCTCTACAGCCAGAAGTGGGACAGTACTAGTGTCCCCATGTCCTCTGAATGTGACACATCCCCAGGTATTGTTGTACCATCACCAGGTTCTGCAGAGGGGTGTGCTCATCAACATTTTAGCCAGCTTCAGCCATTTCCACATCCTGTCTGCATTCACCTCCAGCTGTGAATGCATAGCAAAGAAAAAGCCATTGTAAAAGCCTCATAATACACCATAGTGGTGTCTTATGATATGCAGCACAGGGTTCTGTGTGCAGTTATTTCCTCTTATGTAATCTTACCTTGTCTAGGGATAGTACCCTCTTGCACTTCTGCTGAATCTATGAAAAGAGATGTGCATAACACCAACTTCATTAGGTTGTACCCACTACTTTAGGAACCATTTGGTGTATATTACTAATCCTGTCTGTCATCTTCTGAGATACAGGAGGAATGGTCAAGCCAGCATCAAGATCCGCTCCCATCCCATACTCAACCCTGTTGGAGACAAATACTTTTCAAATTACTCACGCAGTGATACAAAGATATCTACCACAATGCTTAAGTCCTTGCTGACCCTGGAAGGCCACCTCCTCCAGTGAAACTTTCCGTTACAGTCTTCAGTGAGTTCTGCTTGCAATGGTGGATCATTTCAGCCAAGCAATGACAAGCCTGGATCACTGTGCAGTTGTGTCTACCCTCCATATTTCCATCTTTCAAAACAGACTGTCCCACCTGATCCCATAATGATCAGTCTATTCCTTGTTTAACAGTCATTCAAAGACCTTGCAACTTGACTGGCACTAAAATAAAGCTGCTTTAAGCATTGCTGAAATTTTACAGCCCACTCATACTCTGAAGATGAGTCCTGTGTGTACACGTTGAACACAAGAATATGTACTGTTACAAATACATTTGCAAGGAGCATACCTGTTCTATGTATATCCTCCCATATACCATATTAACAGTATGCAGAAATAATATGTTGAGCTAAAAACCCATATATTTCCCACATAGGATAGCCTGTAAAATCATCTGCTGATACAACTTCTGTAAACCTAATAAATTGTATGTTAGCAATACACAGAATTTGTACATTGTGTTATTGTGCCATATAATACTTTCTGTCAGTGGATACGCTGTAAACTTACAAAGAGATGTGCCATGTAAACTCATCCCAAGCAGCATATTAAACAACTTTAAATTGTATTAATATATGACATGACTTCTTGACAAGGGATAGTCTGTGGAAAAAAATCTGCTGATTTTGCATGGCAGGGACCCTTTTTTCAATCCTAACATCATGTAGCTGTTTCTATTTCAGTGAGCACTAACAGCCTTAACATGGTCTTGAATTTCAAAAGATGGTGCTTGAGGTAGTTACATGTATGTGAGCTGTGCAAATTAGTATGGGTGTGAAAAAAGGAGGTACTGCCAGTAAAGCTAGCTGGAATTTTGTAAATAATTATATGTCATTTGTGAATATCAAACTAATTTATATAAGATAAAAAAATAACGACTGCAAACCAGATCCACCTCTCATAGAAAATGTACATCTTGTACACTTTTTTAAACATAAAGAGCAGAATGTTTATAATTTAGATATTTGTCTTTTCAATGTTATTCGTGTACTTCAGATCTGGAAGATTATCAGGGTTTAAATGCGTATTGTAAATTAGCTACGTCCAAATTTACATGAAAAAGTCAATTTATACCTCGATTTTCACAGGAAGGGATTCAGAGCTTTTTATCTATGGTAAACTTTGCCTTGGAATCTATGTATGCTGATTTTATGAATAATAGGAAACAAATTCCACAGGATTCAGAAATCTCTGCATGGTGTGCAAGAATAGTGCAAGAGCTGTTGCACCCAATTTGGCCGATGAGCGATCCAGGAACGAGCTCCTGGGACGTGCACGAGCACTCCTACACTATTCCTGCATGGACACCACTGCTATATGCTAATTACCCCCATTTGCTGGTAACAACCATGCAAATGAGGTGAATTAGCGATCTGGGAAGCAGGCAGGCATCTGTGCAGGAATAGTGTAACCTGCAGAAATGTGTTCTGTTACTAACCGAATACATTTCTCCAAATTACAAAACGGAGGCATGACAGCTCCAACTAAAGCATGTATTCAATGTAGTAGGCATGCCAATGGCCAAGTATATGGCCATTGGCATGGGAAATAGTTGCAAAATTATAAAAAAAATCACTTTTGTTTTTGCCCGATTGTGGCTATTTAAGCATAGGGCAGTAGTGCACAAATGGGATCGGGCCGAAAATAAGAAAAAAAAGTTGGAAATAAGCTTTTAAACCCAAATCAGCATTTTGCCATGATAGTCAATGGCATGCATAAGACAACAATACCATGGAATAGTGGTTGCTAAGGGGGAAGGCTCCGTGTGAGTGTGATAACTATGAATTAGCATTCTGGTTTATGCAAATGAGGGGACTGATACTGAATCACAGATTTCCTCTCAGTGTTAGCTTGCACTCAACCGTGTAGGTGCAGCAACACTATGGTATAAGTATAAGAGGTAGATGACCTCATAAGGGGGAGTGTCATGCATGCTGTAAGCTTATTGGAGCTCTGTGGCCCGTGTTTGCCCTTAGCTAAGCACAGCTAAGGAAGGGGTGTGTGTCTGAGGCTGCCTAGCACTATTTACATTGCCTGAACTGGTGTGCGCGCCGCACACTGGGTTTTAAACAAACAAAAAAAAAAAATACACAGGAAATAGCAACTCTGTTCACATCTGAGCACTGGGTATGCACGGCATGCCTTGGGGCTTAAACAGGAAGGCAATGGGAAGGGAAAACAACAATAGGAAGCCAATCAAGGAGAACTAGCATAGCTGGCAGGTGAAATGTATCAGAATGAGCCAATTACACAGGCAGCAGCCCAGCCCAGCACACTACTATAAACTATGCAAACACCTTGCACTCTGGTTTTTCCCACAAACTCTACACCACCAGTGTACACAGATGGGAAATTTTACCTGACAAAACTAACAAAATGTTAGGGGCTGCGGTTGCTCTCATACATCAATATATGGAAGAGACTGAGGGTAGTGAGGATGTGAGGATGTGAATGCTGATGACCAACCCACAGTGAGGAGGAGGAGAAGAGTGTACAGACCCATGGTAACCTATCAGGGGCTACATGAGTTGGAGATAGTGGAGCACTATAGGGTGGACAGGGACATTTTACAGCAAATTGTTGAGCTGTGTCGGCCACGCCTCACACACTGAACCAACAGAGGGGAACCCATCCCAGTGGATACCAAGGTATGTGTAGGGTTAAGAATACTAGCCACAGGTACCTTCCAAAGACCAAATGGGGATATCATGGGGATCTCACAGGCATCAGCATCCAGGGTACTCCACCAGTTCCTGGATGCCATGTCAGCACATGCCGGTGAGCACATATATTTCCTCACACCCATGGGGCGTTGACCACCAATATGCGTCTCTTCCACAAAAAATCAGAATACACTCAGGTAGAGGGTGCTATAGGCTGCATGCACATACACATCAAAGCACCACCCGGTGAGCGGGGTAGGGTCTACATAAACCACAAGGGCTTCCCCTCCATCAACTGCCAGGTCATGTGCAATGCCAAGGACATTATCTTGAATGTGTGTGCAGGCAGCCCTGGAAGCTATCGCGACTCCCACATCTGGCATATGACACAGCTGTACCAGAAATTTGCCAGGGGGACATCCCATATGGCCACCTAGTGGGGATGCTGGTTACGCACTGGAGCCATGGCTGATGACACCCATCAGAAATGCACACACACCTGAACAAGAACTGCATAATGAGGCACATGCACAAGCCAGAATCATAATAGAGCATGTGTTTGGGATGCTCAAGTCATGGTTCCAGTGCCTGGACATATCCGGTGGAGCCTTGCAGTGCTCTCCAGCTACATGTACACAGTTGTTCATTGTATGTGCCATGCTACACAATATGATCCTGTGGAAATAGCTGCAGCAGGAACAGCACAGTGTAGGGCCACACAGCCCCTCATCATTGCCAGATCATCACAGGCCCAGAAGGACTTAGAGGAGGAACACCCTGAGCCTGCACATGTAGGCAGAAGGAGGCATGCCCAGTATGCCCAGGCATTAACATAGAGGCAACACATAGCAAATACACTGACATGGTAGGGACTCAGGGAATGACACCTTTCTCTGACTCACACATATAGTAAAAGGGATGCCAAACATGACACTACCTGTGGTTTTCCATGTTTAGGGAGTGTACTATGTGCATCCGACATAGTCAGCCCTTGAGCACTATCCTCAGTCCTGGCACAGCCACAAGGTATGTCACTCTTCCTATCAATTGCTGAATGGAGTAGTATGTTCTGCTAGTTGTATCTATGGTATGGATGTGAGCATGCAAGGGAATCGGGTGGCTGAATGGGATGGCAGCAAATAGTGGACACCTATATGGGCAGCATGAAATCCATAACAAATACTGGTGTCAACAAAGTAGGCAGTACTAGACAAAGTGACAAATCCCACTGCAGTACATGTGGTGGCCCAAATGTGTGTCCATAGGACACACATTTGCATGTCAGTGAGGCTCACATACCCAACACCACCTTCAGCTAGCAGGACAGGTGTAGATGACCATAAAGAAAGGCTGTTCTAAGGCCTCCAACTGATGGCAATGGTGAACAGCCCCCCCTCCAGACCTACACTGACAGACTACAACAGGTCTGGCAGTTGTGTGTTCGTTCTGAAGGGTAAGAAGTCTGAAACTGAAATGTAGGTCAATAAAACCTGAGATCTGTACTCTACTGATTTGCCTCTAGTCTGCATGATAGGTCAGAATACAAAATGAAATGGAAGCCAACAGAGTACCTGAAGTACCAGTACAGTCACAGCAAATGTTTACAGTTGTCAGGTGTGTGTCCCCAACCCTATGTAGAAATGCAGTAACATGTACATGTGGGTTTAATAACAGTGGAGCACAGATTACCTGAGCTGGCCAAATTTACAGGATAGATTGTTGCATGTGTACAATATGCAGGGGTCTGTGTGTTAGGTCGTTGTGCATTCTATATTGTGTGGAAGTGGTCAGCATGTAGGCATGGAAGGTTGTGTCTCAGTGGCCTATGGCCAGTACTGTTGATGACAGGGCCATGATCCGACAATTGCAGTGCCAATCACAGTGCATCTCAGCAATACCCAATTCAGCAGTCATCCATACTCACTGTCCAGATGTCAATATCTGTCACCGTCTGAAAGATGGACATGCCATGAATGTGGGCCCAGACATACACACAGTACACAGGTGGAAGCACCCTAGACAGAGTACATAAAATGTAACTGTCAGCTGCACACACTTTTGGAATTGTACATACAGATTAGCAGCACATTAGTTGTCTGTGTAGTATGGAATACTGGTGTAGTCTGGCCAATCACTGGCTGACCACAAAAGGCACAGTTATGAAGTAATGAGAGACTCCCTATGTCCCCACATGAGGCAGCATAAGGGGAATGTCCCAGGTATATC
Source organism: Protopterus annectens (assembly GCF_019279795.1). NCBI lineage: Eukaryota > Metazoa > Chordata > Ceratodontiformes > Protopteridae > Protopterus > Protopterus annectens. The sequence goes on along the minus strand of NC_056733.1, from coordinate 809,006,462 downwards.
TGTGAGTCAACTGCAAGAAGTTTCCATATCACACATGCACTCAGCTCATCCCACCATCAGCCACAGGTTTATCACAGGTCATACTCCAGCTGTTGGGAATGAGCACAGTATGACCCCCACTTCTGTATGGGAATACCCACAGAATGCAGCATGCTGAAGAGGTGTCCCATGCAGGTGTGTCCCTAGCTGTAAGCGGTACCCTGCCAGCATCCAGACCAATGGAATAATATGGACAGGAACTATTGCCATTAACACCTTGCACACTTACCCTGTCACTCCAGAGGAATCCAGTGGCTTGCAGCCTGGGAATGTAGGAGTGACAGAATGTACTGGCCTGCTACAGATGGCCTGCATCAATAGCAAATTCCCTAAAGTCCACTGTCAAAGGCCTGTGCCTCACCTGTACTGCCAATGTATGTTATCTCATGGGGTCCCAACTAACAACATAGAGTCCACAGAACGCAAATGCAAAGCCATGTTGACAAATCCCAGTAGCATGCCCATCATGTCCTACTGTATGAACTGTGGACCAACCCCTAAATACCGCTGGGATGAAGGGACAACTATAGAGATACTGCTCACATAATGTTAGGAAGAGGATAGAATAACAGACTGGGGGGTGTAGAAGCATGGACGTCATGGAGTGTGTGAAGTCTGAAGCTCTGATGTGTGCCCATACTACCCCTGCCTGCAAACCCAGTAATGGGTGGCTACAAACCTGCTCGTAAACCACAATGTGAAGGGGAACTGACCAGATATATGACCCCTGCCTCTGGGTAACCTCGGTGAATCTGTACAGCTGAGAGGTATGGCCACAGCAGCTTATGGCCATTCTTTTATGTCGATAAATGTACAAACAGGGGATCCTTAGCTACCACAGTACCAAGGTGCTGGACCATTTACACAGACCCATCAGCAAGTGTCTGCAGCTACCCCTCCAGAATGGCATGAGTGTGTAAGAATATGTAGGCTGCAGACCACAATACTGGACACAGCTTCATTAATCTTGTATTTCCCAGGAAATAACTGTGCGAAAATAAGTATATCTGTCAGTAGTTGATGACATAATACATCACAGTGAAAAACAATACATATGTCTGAATATCTCTGCTAACACCGGTCGTGTAATACAAGCAGCACAGACTCAATAGTTACAGTATCCCACTATCTTTCGCCCATTGTAACTCCATATTGTCAACCTATCTACAGATATCCTGCAGAAACAGGTTGCCAGCTGTAGGTGTAGAAGACCAAATCCTGGACTGGAGTACAACCTACCTGGAATGGATTTACACACTGAATACAGAAGGTCATACTGGGAATGCTCCTAGACTTAGAAATGAAGCCCATGTCTGACAAAAACAGTGGACTATACATATCAGTCAGTTCCAGATGTCTGTGCACACACACCACATTGCACACCATTCATGCTTTGCGCACACACTGGATAGGAATACTCACACATATCCAAGGCCAACACATTATAATATGTAAAACATACACACACACACACACACACACACACACACACACACACACACACACACACACACACACACACACACACACACACACACACACACACACACACACACAGATGTGGGGAAGAGAGAGACAGACAGTGATAGAGACATTTACATCATGAGGCCTGTCCCACCAACCACACATCCAATTGGGCAATATCACATGATGTGCTGAAGTCAATCACTGTAGACATTGCTTTTGGTAACCCTTAGCCCTATAGTGTCGGTGATGTTTGTGTTAACTGTGTAACAGGATAGTACACAAAAGTATTCATCTAGCATTTGTATACCCAGTCCTGTCAAATGTAAAGTTGTGTGTGACTGAATGTTGTGTGTGTGTGTTTTCAGAGGAATGGTTTATGGCCCATTCACACACACTTCACTTCTCATTGCCCATGTTAGCACTCCTGCTGGTGTCAGTTACCTTGAAATAACCCTCTGGCCAAATCTCAGTCCTATAAGCTGTGTGGCACATGTGATACATGTGTAATGCTGCAATGCAGAAAAATAGTTAGATAGGCATTCTAATCCCAAACATGGTAACTGTGAAATTGTGAGTGTGTGTGTGTGTGTGTGTGTGTGTGTGTGTGTGTGTGTGTGTGTGTGTGTGTGTGTGTGTGTGTGTGTTGTGTGTGTGTGTGTGTGTGGAGATGAATGATTTTGAGGTCAGTCACAGTCACTACACCTCCCATTGCCCTATTTTAGCAAGCCTGCTGATGTTAGTCAACTTGAAATAACCCTTTGGACAAGGGCTGTGTGTGTGAGTGCGTGTGTGCATGTGTGTGTGCGTGTGTGTGTGTGTGTGTGTGTGTGTGTGTGTGTGTGTGTGTGTGTGTGTGTGTGTGTGCGTGTGTGTGATGTGTGTGTGTGAAAATGAATGATTTTGAGGCCATTCACAGTCACTACACCTCCCATTGTCCTACTTTAGCAAGCCTGCTGATGTCAGTCACCTTGAAATAACCCTTTGGATAAACGGCAACCCCTTAAGCTCCATGGCGCTTGTGATAACTGTGTAATGCTGTAATGTAGCATACTAGTGGGGTAGAAGTTCTAATCTCAGAAATGGCAACTGTGAAACTCTGTGTTTGTGTGGAAAAGAATGATTTTGAGGCCATTCACAGTTACACCTTCCATTGCCCTACTTTAGCAAGCATGCTGATGTCAGTCACCTTGAAATAACCCTTTGGAGAAGAGCCAACCCCATACACTCTGTGGCGCTTCTGATAATTGAGTAATGCTACAGCCTAATATATGATTTAGGTAGGAGTTCTAATCTCAGACATGCAACTGTAAAACTGTGTGTGTGGAGATGAATGATTTTGAGGCCATTCACAGTCAGTATACCTTTATATTGCCCTACTTTAGCAAGCCTGCTGATGTCAATCACCTTGAAATAACCCTTTGGAGAAGGGCCAGCCCCATAAGCTCCATGGTGCTTGTGATAACTGCATAATCCTATAGTATAACATGCTAGTTAGGTAGGAGTTCAAATCCCAAACATGGTAAATGTGAAATTCTGTGTGTGTGTGAGTGTGTGTGTGTGTGTGTGTGTGTGTGTGTGTGTGTGTGTGTGTGTGTGTGTGTGTGTGTGTGTGTGGAAATGAATGATTTTGAGGCCATTCACAGTCACTACACCTCCCATTGCCCTACTTTAGCAAGCCTGCTGGTGTCAGTCACCCGAAAATAACCCTTTGGAGAAGGGCCAGACCCATAAGCTCCATGGTGCTTGCGATAACTGCATAATACTATACTGTAGCATACTTGTTAGGTGGGAATTCTGTTCCCAGACATGGCAACTGTGAAACTGTGGGTGTTTGTCTGAGAGAGTGTGTGTGTCCTTGATAATACCTGATATTATGGACATTCACACATACTGCTCTCCACTTATCCCTCCTTTAGCACTGCTGCTGATGTTAGTGACCTTCAAAGATACCTGTGGTGAGCTGTCCAACAAGTAAGCTCCATAGCATGTGTCATACATGCAGAACAATATAGTACTAGTAACTACACAGGTATGGGTTTGAGTCTCATCTGTGGCAAGTGTATGTGTGTGTACCTCAATGATGTTGGCCCCATTTACACCCAGTATACATCTCATAGCCTGACTTTAGCAGTCCTGCAGATATCATCCACCTTAGAAGTACCTGTTGTCAGCTCAAAACCATGTCAGGTCAGTGGTGCATGTGGTAAATGTGTAACATAATTGCCCATAATGATTATTAGATAGAGGTTTGAACCTCAACCCTGGCAAATGTAAATGTGTTTTTAGGGTAAAATTATTTTTGGGATCTCTCACCCACTACATAACCCAATGCCAGTATTTACAAGGGCTGGTGATGTTCCTCATCTTAGAAGTACCTTGGGACAACATCCATCCTATAATCTCTGTGGAGCATGCAATAAATGTGGTACACTATAGCTGCAATACATAGCTGGGTAGGGGTTTGAATTTGAGTACTGGCAAGTGTCTGTGGGTCATCAGTATCCCGTGTGGAGATTGCTGTGAGTGTGTAATAACAGGATCCATTGTGGGGCAGGTTTTGCTGAATTATTATGTTGAGAACCTAGTATATGTCACACTGCCCACCTTACAAGGACAACAGATGACAAACACCAGAGAGGCTGGTATAGACAATCCATAGCCCTATATATGACATTATGGATTGGTGAACAATACAGACAACCCTTCTATTACTCAGAGAACACTATCCATTCATGTCTCATAAACAAATACACTTGGCTAGGCAACAACCACTATATTGGCAGTTTCCTGCATATTGCCTCACAGATAGTAACCACAGCGTGATTGCAGTGGACTATATGTCTGTTGACCACAACAGTGCCATTGACATCAGAAAGTACTGTGATGTGTTTCATCTCCTGACTGTGTATTATCCAGCAAGTAAAAGGACATGGCACCCTGTTCCATCCCCACAGTAGGCAAATAAATGCTTACAGTGGCCCTTTTGCAATGTTGCCCACTGGACACCTGCAGCAACTGTAGAGTCTGCAAATGTAATCCACAAAGGGAATACTATGCTTTATAAAAAATGCCCTGTATGGACAGACACCACTAACTCCATTGAATACCTGTATCATGCTGTCAATGTAGGTGCAAGCACAACCTCAGTTACATAGCCAGGTCTAACCAAATGAGGTCAGGAATGCTACATCAGAAGATAACAATCTGTCAACACAACATGCCCCAGAGACCTCAAGTACACTTCTAGACGTCAAAAAACATGTATCTGTGACATGTGTACAACCCAGACACTGTCCTTGTTATGGAATATAGATCACATACATGGGAAGCAGTGCACATCACTGGCCACCCACAATAGTAACCCAGATGAGTAGATGGTGACTACAATACCCACCCTTGGGGACCACTCCAGGGACTACACCCCTGAGCCACACTAGAGACTATTGTCATGTGGCCTGATGCCAAGGTATTCCCTTTGCCTAGCCTTGTACAGGCCACTACACACCTGTGAAGCAATAAACCTATGCAGCACAGTACTGGCAAGTGTGTGCGTGTGCGTGTGTGTGTGTGTGTGTGTGTGTGTGTGTGTGTGTGTGTGTGTGTGTGTGTGTGTGTGTGTGTGTGTGTGTGTGTGTGTGTGTGTGTGTGTGTGTGTGTGTGTGTGTGTGTGTGTGTGTGTGTGTGTGTGTGTGTGTGTGTGTGGAGATGAATGATTTTGAAGCCATTCACACTCACTACCCCTCCCATTGCCCTACTTTAGCATGCCTGTTTGAAATAACCCTTTGGCCATGTTTCAGCCCTATAAGATCTGTGGTGCTTGTGGTGCTTGCAATAATTGCATAATACTGTAATATAGCAAACTAGTTAGGTAGGACATCTAATCCTGATCCTGCCAACTGTGATAATGTGTGTGTTTCTCTGAGAGAGTATGTGTGTGCCTTCATTGATACCTGATTTTGTGGACATTCACACTTACTATACTTCCCTTACCCCTCTTTTAGCACTGTTGCTGATGTTACTCACCTTCAAAGATACCTTTGGACAACTTTCCAGCATATAAGATCTGTGGTGCATGCAATATCTGTGTAACACTCTAATAACAATACATAGTCAAGTAGGGGTTTGAAACTCAGTACGGGTAAGTGTGTATGTCATCAGTATCCTGTGTGTGTGTTGGGTGATTGTGTAATGCTAGGATCCATTGCAGTGTGGGTTTTCTACATAATTATATTGAGAACCTATATGTCCCAATGTCTACATTACAAGGCCAACAGTTTTCAAACACTGTAGAAGTTGTTGTAGACAATCCTCAGCCACAAATGTGTACAGTCATGTGCAATTACTATGTGACAGTATGGATTAGTAAACAATATAGGCAACCGTTATAATACCCAGATACCACTCTCCACCCATGGATCATACACAAACACGCTTGGCTCTTACTCTCTTATTCCCTTCCTTTCTTAATTTGTCTCTGTCTCTGTCTCTCTCTCTCCCTCTCTGGTGGATGTGGAAAAGTACATCTGTTTTGCACAGGCAGCAGCTTGAGCTTTGTAAGTAATGCTCATGATCAGCTGATGGCCTGTGCATGAATTGCAGTCCCCCACTTGCTAATTGCATGTGAAACAGCTGTGGTATCATTCCTATCACCAATTGCATGGAAACACACACCTATAACTAAGCACGTCGTGTGGGTGTTGGCCCTTTTCCTTCACTGTGAGCAGGACTTCATGTGGGTGTCTGACAAATAGCATCACAGAGAGTAGTTGGAAATACCTCTTACAACATACACTGTGGAGACAGGCCAACAAACAGGAGGGAGATTTTCTAGACATGGGGACAGAATGTAAGTATTGCTCTTCTACATTTGAAGTAATGTTGGTTTAACAGGGTTTGTGTGGATATGACTGTTCACATGATTTAAAGTCTGGCATGACAGTGAAATGCAGTTGAGCAAACTCTCACCTGTAGGGCTATCTGTAGACTGGCCAGAGTTTGGAGTCTTACATGTGGTGTGTTACTCACACATTTCCTATCTTTAGAAATGCAGTAGCATACTCTGATTATTGCAGTCAGTACATGATGACATCCATGTGAGTTACTGACTTCATATCTCTCAGAAGAGATATGTCACAACAAACCCTGTTACACCAAGAAATTTCTCAGTTTATCACAGCAATATGTCAATATTGGCCCTGTGTTTGTGCCTCTGTCCTCCAAGTCTGTCACTCTTTGTCCATATGTCATGCAGTAACAGGTGCAAATGTACAGTAGATCATTATTTACTGACATCATACCTGATAACAAGCCAGTGAGATATCAGACTGCTAGACATGTTATGTATAGTAGGTATTATATATGAGGCCAAAACCTGGACATTCTGTTGTAGTCTGTACAGTAGTGAGGTCTGTGTACTTATGGTGATTGTTGACTGAGTTTGTATTGTGAATATGTTACTTGGCCTGTGTACAGACTGTGGTAGATGTCAGTGTTCTTGGTCCTGTTCTACGGTACCCTATCAGCATATATGTTTATAGGGCCAGACTGATACATGTTCCATACCACAGTCAGGCATCAGACTACACTGTGTATTGGGCCAGTATATGTAGGGTTAGTGTATGAGTGGCACATATGAGTATGGTTTTGTTCACACAGTCCATATACTGTACTATTACTTAGGCTTACCATAATGTGACTGTGACTGTGTTGAGATTGGTTGTGGGTATGCACTTTCACACTGGTATCTGTTACTCTGTGCTGTTACATGCCTGTAGTGCCTGCTATATTTGCAAGTACATGTGTATTCCCCCATAGGAAACTTGGGACAGTGTTGTGGCAGTCTGCCTGTAGTTTTCACAGTGCTTTGTGACATGCCTAGCAGCTCAGTGTATTTACCTAGTGTGATGTTATGTCCAGATATTTGTCAGATGTACTGTTGGCTGGCCACCATAAGTGTGTATTTCTGAAAAAGCAGTGGGATGCTATGAAGAGGTATGTCACTAACTAGTGGGGAGGATGTTAGCTTGGACCTCTGCTCATCCAGTTAATATTGGCTTGGGACCTCTGCTCCTCCAGTTAAAATGTATTAGGACAGAAAGGAGTGTGTGACTGCATCAACTGTGTGAGCTTATCTATTCCAGTATTTTTGTGATGTCCCCATTTACATGGCTGTAAACATCCACTTTGTCAGGCTTGGTCCACACGTCTTGCACTAAGGAGTTCTGTGTATAGCTCTGGACTGACCAGATTGTGTCTGACTGCCCACATTTATTGGTCATATCTCTGCTGTATTCCACAAGATCATTACTGTGATTTGTGTGGTACTTCACTATGATGATCTTATGATGTCTGTCATAGGTTCATAGGTTCATAGGTAGGTACTAGGCTATTGGCCCTAAGGCCTATACAAGCCTAGCCAAAAATGTACCCTGGCTTTCGCCAACCAAGAAAATTATTTTCCTGTGCCCCTGTCAAGCAGAACCACAGAAGTGATCCCCGGGGTGAATTTCCTATTACCCATCCAGTCATCAAGATTTTTCTTGAAGAGTACTAATGAGGAGCTCTGTTTGACATAAATAGGTAGTCTGTTCCAGAGTATGGGAAGTCTCTGGGACAGGAATCTATCCCTCCAGCATGTTCTGTTTATTGTGGTGACAAGGTTTAGGTCCCTAGAGCGTGTAGCTTGGAGGGATTGGGATTTCTTTAAGTGGAGCATGTCCAACAGCTCTGGGTTTGACATAGCTTTATATGTTAGGCAGAGATCGCCTCTGAGTAGGCGATATGCGACAGAGTAAAGCTGGAGTTTTTTGAGACGGTCTGCGTAAGGCATCTGTTTGAGGCCAGTAATCCTCTTTGTGAGGTATTTTTGCGGCCTTTCCAGTTGTTGTAGATGTCTTGTGAGGTACATACCAAAAGGGGCGTTGTACTCTATAATGGGTCTAATGAGTGATGAATAGGGGGGAACAATGACCTCTTTTTTTCTGGATGAGAAACCTTTTGTGATGAGGTGTGCCACGTAGAAGGATTTCCTGACAACTTTGGCGATGTGATTATCAAAGGAGAGACTACTGTCCACCTGTGTCCCAAGGTCTCTTATCACACTTTCAGTGTTAAGTAGACTACCGCCTATGTGGTAGTTCATGGGTACAGAATTTTTACCAAAGGGGATGACACACTTTTTGGGATTGAGCTTGAGACCATGTCTTTGACACCAGGCATCTGTCTCAGAGAGGCCCTTTTGTAGGATGTCCACATCGTTAGGAGTTTCAATTATGGCTCCTAGTTTGCAGTCATCTGCGAATTTAGTTAGCCAAAGACCTTCTGTAGTAGCCTTTACCAGAAAGGCTCATCCAGACTCTGCTACACTTTGCTGTGAAGGAAAGGTTAGTTTGCTGTTATTTTTTGTATTACTGTATTGCCTTTCTATATTTTGAATACTGTAGTTTGTTTTCTTTACTTTGTGTTTTGCTTGCATTCTGTTTTAACAGCATATTAAAACTTCAAAAGAGACCACAGCTCTTTCTGTTCTGAGTCAGGCAGATTTTTTTCCCCGCCCTCTCACCCATTTAAGTTGTCTTGTTAAATACCACTGTCTTTCTAGTTGCCCGCCTCTTATGTTAATCTGACCATATATCTCATTTCTCTCTACTTTCACTGGCTTATGTGAGTAATCACAAAATCATCATTTTTGAAATCCCACCCCTTCAATTATTTAAATTTATTGGCCATCCTACAGTATTTCATAGTACCAAAATACAAAAGTGACCACCCCTTTCAATCCATCTTGCTGTTTTAAAAATAGTAACTCTCCATTAAACCTTAACTTTTTAAACAGGTAAAACTCAAGTTACCTACTTTCACATCTAACTTCTCTAGTGCACACTGCAGAGTGCATTCTTTTCAATCTTACCTTTAAGCATCCCTGTGACTAGCACTTTCTCTAATACCTGCTGGAAAGCACTAGGAAGCCTTAAACTCATACAAACACTGAACTCTCCTTGTTAACAAGGAGAAATTAATAGTAGGCACTAAACAGCCTATAATTGCAAAGTACCTTGCTAAGGAAACAGCTCCTATACTTTACAAAGAAAAAAAAAGCCCCAAACCAAGCATGTCCAAGGGTCAGCTTCCGGTGATTTCTCCTGTCCACCTGGTGAATCTGGGCATACTGGGGCAATGCAGCAATTGCCTCATGTACACAGACAACCCTCTCCTCCTATCACCCAACACTACAACCTGTGAGAGATGCACTTACATAGCCAAAATGGAAGCAAAGCTCTCTCCACCCAAGATTGTGCTAAACAGTCAAGAGGAGAAGGTTAACACCCACACTACATCTCAAGCAACACATAGCCCTTCTAAACCCGCACCACCAACACCCACATATAGCAACACTAAATCCACATATGCAGAGGCCCTTAACTGTAACCTGCCCAAGCAACAAAGACCTCTGAAGCTGAAATGCAAACAAACACCAATCACAACCAATGTGTCACATAGTTCACAACACCAGTGTGCCACCCAGCAACAGCCCCTAAGGCAAGACAATGTACCTAACACTTTAGTCATAGGTGACTCTATAGTCCGCACACTGATGTCCCTCTCACCAGGTTGAATAAGGAGAAAATTACAGTCAGCTGCCTGTCGGGTGCCAGGATCCGCCACATAACGCATGCACTCAAGTCACTCCACAACAAGTACAAATATGACTCTGTCATTGTCCATGTTGGAGTGAATGACTTGAGACGTACCTCCTGGACTACATGAAAAGAGACATGGAAGAGCTCTCGGATCATGTGGCCCAGGCAGGTATGACCCTAGCCCTGAGTAGCATCCTGCCTTCGCCCAGAATGATACCACAATATAAGGATAAAATGATTGACTTCAACAATTGGCTAAGCTTATGGTGTCATTCAAAGGGGATCCAGTAGCTGTCTGCCTGGGATGACATGATTGACAGACCACGATGCTTTGCCAGAGATGGTCTGCACCTGTTGCCCCTGGGATTCAGGTTACTGGCTAAGGCTCTTGCCACCCCTATAGTGCCTTTTTTAGGCAAACTTCAAAGGACAAAACCACCACCGTAACAGGTACAAGCATGCAAAATCTGAAGGTAATGCTACTCAATGCTAGAAGTCTAAACCTCAAAATGCACTCTCTCGAGGCACTCCTAAAAATGGAGAACATCGATATCTGTGCAGTAACTGAGACCTGGTTCAAGGCTCCAGAGAGCACCCCTGCAATACCAGGCTACAACTCTTACCACACTTTTTGCCCACCAAACCAGGACCAAAACACTAAAGGTGGAGGAGTGTCAATATTCACCAAGGATATTCACACCACCAGGCTAGTTGGCCAACATAATGTGTCTGAAATTCTCCAAGTGCAACTAACACTAGGTAAGACTGCAATCCAAATTGTAGCTTGCTACAGATCCCCCACCATACCCCAAGATTTTCACTACACCTTTCTAAACATACTGGAAAATATTAAGATAGAACCAAACACCCTAATACTGGGTGATTTTAACCACCCTGCCATTAACTGGGAAAACTACTCATGTCCCAACACCTTTGTGCAACGGTTCTTGGAATTCATAAATTCCAATGCCCTGGATCAACTAATCCATAGTCCCACCAGGGGCTCCAATATCCTAGACCTGGTCATTACCAACATGGGAAATCAATGCTCCATACCTATGGTCAACCCCTCGTTAGTCAGGTCTGACCATAAGCTAATCACCCTTAACATCCACATCCCACCCCCACCCCCCAGTAAAGAAACCACCATAAAAAACTTCTCCAAAGCCAACTTCATGCTGCTCAAGTCAGAAGTGACAAACTTCATAACACCCATGCAGATGGGAACTGAAAGTTCAACTGCTGAATCCTACATTAAGGCACTGTATGAGCACATCCACTCATGCATGAATCGTGCCATCCCAAATAGAACCAAAATGCTCTCATCCAAAAAAAGGAAGCCAATCTGGTGGTCCCCTGCCATAAACAAACTTTACAACAAAAGGAAGAAACTTTTGCAGAAAAGATGAAAATCCCAGGATGCAAAAAACTCCCTTACTAGCCTCAGTAAGAAACTGAGATGCCTCATAAAATCCTCCAAAGCTAGTTACGAAAATAAAATTGCCAAAGATTCCAAAGACAACCACAAAGCATTCTATAACTATGTCAAGAATCTAAATGGCAATGCTCAGATCTGCTCTGAGCTAAAACAGAATGGCATTAAATATACTGATCCAAAGGATATTGCCAATATCCTGGCAGATCGATTCAGTGCCAACTTCACCCCTCTCACCCCCTAAATGGCCCATCTCAATACCGGAAGATTGCCAAATTCCAGTAATAACGGTCACACAGGTACAAAACGCACTCTCTAAAGCCAAGAATACAGCATCCATGGGACGAGATGACATCCTGGGCTGTGTACTACATGAACTACAATATGAACTGGCACCTCACCTAAGTGTCATGTTTAATCATAGCCTCACCTCAGGTTTCGTGCCCACTGAGTGGCGCAGAGCTACAGTTATCCCAATCCACAAGGGGGGATCCACCTTGGATCCCGGAAACTACCGTCCCATCAGTCTGACAAGCCTTATCTGCAAGGCCATGGAGCGTATTATCATGGAACTTATAAACCAAGACATTGGCAACCTTCAAACACTGGACCCCACCCAGTTTGGGTTTGTGAAGGGCCGATCTTGTCTCCTGAACCTGATTGACTTCTTTGAATCAGTCTCCAGAGCCATGGACAAGGGTAAGGCGGTCCACACAGCCTATCTAGACCTTGCCAAGGCCTTTGACACCATCCCCCACTCTGGAATCATAGATAAACTTACTAAGTTGGGCATTAATCCCTATGTCACCCAATGGGTTGCTAAATGGCTTACTGATAGAACCCACACTGTAAAAGTAGCCGACTCCAAATCCAGCTCCAGACAAGTGACAAGTGGAGTACCTCAGGGTTCAGTCCTGGCGCGGCTCTTGTTTGGCATCTACTTCTCTGAAGTACAGGTCAACACTAAGGGACTCTGGCTAACAAAGTTTGCAGATGACTGCAAACTGGGAGCCATTATTGAATCCACAAATGATGTGGATACTCTACAAAAGGGCCTTACAGAAACAGATGCTTGGTGCCAGAGCCATGGGGTCAAGCTCAATGCCAAGAAATGTATTGTTATCCCGTTTGGGAAAAAAACATGTATCCATGAATTACCATATAGGTGGCAGTACACTAAACACAGAAAGTGTGATAAGAGACTTAGGGACACAGGTGGACAGTGGTCTCACCTTCGATAACCACATCGCCACAACAGTCAGGAAATCCTTCTATGTGGCACACCTCATCACGAAGGGCTTTTCATCCAGAAAAAGGAGGTCATTGTCCCACTGTACTCATCCCTCATTAGACCCATTATAGAATACAACGCCCCATTTGGTATGTACCTCTCAAGACATCTGCAACAACTGGAAAGGCCTCAGAAATACCTCACTAAAAGAATCACAGGCCTAAAGCAGATGCCCCACGCTGACCGCTTTAAAAAGTCCAGCTATACTCTGTCGCATATCGCCTACTCAGAGGCGATCTCTGCTTAACATACAAGGCCATGTCAAACCCAGAGCTGTTGGACATGCTACACTTAAAGAAATCCCAATCCCTCAGAGCTACATGCTCCAGGGATCTAAACCTTGTCATCACAATAAACAAAACATGCTGGAGGGATAGGTTCCTGACCCAGAGACTCCCCAGACTCTGGAATAGATTGCCCATACATGTCAAGCAGAGTGCCTCTTTGGACCTCTTCAAGAGGAACCTTGACGATTGGATGGGAGAAAGGAAATTCACCCCAGGGATCACGTCAGTCGCCCTGCTAGACAGGGGTCCAGGAAAGTAAATAATGTGGGAAGAAATAGCCAGGGAATTGTTATGGCTAGGCTTGTATAGGCCCTAGGGCTGATAGCCTAGTACCAACCTATGAACCTATGAACCTATGTACTTCAGAGAAGTAGATACCAAACAGGAGATGACCCAGGACTGAACCCTGTGGTACTCCACTTGTCACTGGTCTGAAGTCTGATTTGGAGTCTGTTACTTTCACAGTGTGGGTTCTTTCAGTAAGCCAGTTGGCAACCCATCTTGTGACATAGGGATTTATACCTAGTTTAGTGAGTTTATCTATAATTCCAGGGTGGGGGATGGTGTCGAACACCTTGGCGAGATCTAGATATGCTGTGTGAACCACCTTACCCTCATCCATGGCCTTGGTGACTACTTCAAAGAAGTCTATCAGGTTTAGGAGACATGATCTGCCTTTCACAAACCCAAACTGTGTGGGGTCCAGGGTTTGGAGATCTCCAATGTCTTTGTTTATGAGTTCCATGATGATACATTCCATGGCCTTGCAGATGAGGCTCGTCAGGCAAATGGGGCTGTAGTTCCTGGGGTCTGTTGTGGCCCCCCCTTTGTGGAGTGGGATAACTGTCATGGTGCGCCATTCAATGGGCACAAAGCCTGAGGTGAGGCTATGATTGAACATGGTACTTAGGTGGGGTGCCAGTTCATTCTGTAGTTCATGTAGGAGGCAGCCTGGGATGTTGTCAGGTCCCATGGATGCTGTGTTCTTGGCTTTGGAGAGTGAGGTTTTTACCTGTGCAGCCGTGATTACAGGAACTTTGCATTCTTCCGGTATAAAGATGGGCCCTTTAGGGGGTGAGAGGGGGGTAAAGTTAGCACTGAACCTATCTGCCAGGATGTTGGCAATATCAGTTGGTTCTGTATATTTAGTGTCATTGTGCTGTAACTCAGAGCAGATCTGAGTGTTGCCATTGAGATTTTTAACATAGCTATAGAATGCTTTGTGGTTGTCTTTAGAATCAGTGGCAATTTTGTTTTCATAACTAGCTTTGGAGGATTTTATGAGGGATCTCAGCTTTTTACTGAGGCTGACCAGGGAGTTCCTCCAATCGTGGGATTTTACTCTTTTTTGCAACAGTTTATTTCTGCTGTTGTAGAGTCTGTTTATGGCAGAAGACCACCAGATTGGCTTCCTTTTTTTGGAGGATAGCATCTTGGTTCTGTTAGGGATAGCACGATCCATGCACTCGTGTAAGTGCTTCTAAAGTGCATTTGTGTAGGATTTAACAGTCGTACCTCTATTGTCCATCTGCATGGGTGTAATGAAGTTTGCCACTTCTGTCTTAAGAAGCGTGGAGCGGGATGTGGATGTCTAGGGTGATTAGCTTGTGGTCGGATCTGACCAACGAGGAGCTGACCTCTGGTGTGGAACACTGGTCACCCATGTTAGTGATGACCAGGTCTAGGATATTACTGCCTCTGGTGGGGGTGTGGATAAGTTGATCCAAAGCATTGGAATTGATGATTTCCAGAAAACGTTGAGCAAAAGAGTTGGTACGTGAGTAGTTTTCCCAGTTAATGGTAGGGTAGTTGAAATCACCCATTATCAGAGTGTTGGGTTGTACCTTAATATTTTCCAGTGTATCAAGAAAAGAGGAGTGGGAATCCTGGGGCATGGTGGGGGGTCTGTAGCAAGCTACAATCTGGATTACGATTTTGCCCAGAGTTAGTTGAACTTGAATAATCTCGGATGCATTATGCTGAGCAACTAGCTTGGAGGTGTGGATATCCTTAATGAATATGGACACGCCTCCACCTTTAGTGTTTCGGTCTGGGTTTGGTGGCTGAAAGGTGTGGTATGAATTATAGCCTGGTAATGCAGGGGTGTTCTATGGAGCTTTGAACCAGGTCTCTGTCACTGCACAGATGTCAATGTTCTCCATTTTAAGGAGTGCCTTGAGTGAGTGCATTTTGAGGTTTAGACTTCTAGCATTGAGTAGCATTACCCTCAGATTTTGCTTGCTTATATCTGATATCTCACTTGCTTGTTATCAGGTATGATGTAACTTATGTATATATATATATATATATATATATATATATATATATATATATATATATATATATATATATATATCCATATCCTTGTTATGTGTAAACATGAGTGTTGTATATACTTTCCCAGGTGTATCCTACCATATTTATCTGATATGTGTATATTTAGATATAAAAACATGACTGATTCAACACTATTTTCCCTTACAAGTGCTAAACCATTGTAGTAGTCAAAATAGTTGTTCACCACTAGTCAGTATGTGTACTGAATGATTTATTTGAAAAAAAACAACAAACATCTTCACAGCTCTGATGGCTTAGTGATTAGCTGCTGTGACAGTAGTGTACAGGGTCCTTGGGTCAAGACTTATACGGGCTGTTTATTTTGTTGTTAGGCAGAGTAAGGACTGTTGGATACAGAGTGGTTAAGGCAGTTTTGAGCAGCTTTATGTGGGTTTACCCGACAGTAAGTGGTGCTAAAGTACGGTTAAACGAAAAGGCCCATACACCATGTAGGCTTTGCTTATCAGTGCACAAATATGCTTAGCACTTTCTTTTCAGCAATGCTTACACCTGCTAAGCATTGCTCAGCCCTGCTAACGATGATCACATTCCAGTCTGATAAAATAGCAGGGTAATGACATCTTTAATAAGTGTATTTAATTCCATGTACATAACATGCTTCTATGTGCTGTCATTACAGTAGCAATGGCTGTGAGTATACTGTATGGGATACCTGAGTATACATGACTAGTACAACAATCTTTTCTCTTTGTATGTGTTTCATACATGGGTAGTATCCCAGGTTATATGCAGTCACACTTGCATTTATTGTGTCATTACATTACTACTGTCAACAGTGCTTTCCCAAGTACTAGTAGATTGCAGATTGTAGTATTGGAACCATACACCCCTGAATGCAAAGCTGGACTCTGAGTACTGACTATCATGTTCTTGGTGTGTGAGCTGTATTTTATTAAGTCTTTGCTACTGGATTCTGATCTGATATGTGGCTATTAACTGTAGATGACTATGTGTTTAGGACATGTCATTGATGGCTGCTGTCATGTAGTAATGGCACACTTATAAGCGTTAGACGTCCATCTGTCAAAACATTCATCCTGATGCATAACCTGTTGGCTAGCTGATTTCTGTCTGTCCTCTCTACAGATTTCCGGATGTCAGGTATCCATCTTGGCTGCTTACAGGCAATCTATGATTGACTGACAGTGACATGTCTGACCTCCTGTGTTATGAGTGCTACAGCTAGGAAACCCCACCCTGTATGCACCACATGCCATGGATACCTCAACTAGACTACCTTAGTCAACAGAATATGCTTGGGTACAGATCCCTAACCCAGACACTGGCCATGTTATGTAATATATGTTGCATACATGTCAGTTAGGGCACCTCTCTGGCCCTCTGCAAGAGAAAAACAGATGACTGGATGTTGCATTTAACTATCACCCTTTGGGATCACTCAAGTGGCATCAATTGATAGATGGCCTGCTAACAAATGTCAGGTGGCATGATACCAGTGTACCCACATCCCCTAATCTTCTCATCTCTCCATGGACATTAGCTTGGTACACACCTATGAACACCTGCACCAATGGACCCCAGTACTGACAAGTGTGTCAGTGTGCATTACTGAGAATAACAGTGTCTGTGTGTTTGTAAACTTGTAGTTAAGAATACCCTGAGGGCCTTCTCACCCACTACACCCCCGTTGCCATACTTAGAAATTACTGCTGCTGTAATTGACATTAAATGTACCTTGTTACACTCTTCACCCTATGGACTACCTAGAGTTTGCAGTACCAGCATAACAGTGTTCTACAAATGGGTAGATATGCATGGGTTACCCTCTGAGTCCTGGCGAGTTTGTGTATGTCTGCGAGTGTGTATATTTGTAGAAGACAGCATTCTGAGGCCACATTCTCCAAATTCAATAAATCTTGTCATACATTATAAGGGACAGTGATGTTGTTGACATTAGGAGAGCCATGACAAACCCTCACCCTACTATCCCTGTAGCATGTGCAATGAATGCATATCCCTGTAGTAGCACTGATTAGATAGACAAGGGGTTGTATTGCAGTCCTGGTCAATGTGTGATTGTGGGTATGTCAAAGCATTACCATGGGTTTCAGTGAGTACCATATCCAGTGTGGGGTGTGGGTGCTGGGTATACTGTCTTTACACCATGGTACCCCCAGTACATGTCCCAAGGTCCACTGTATGAGGGTCACTGTCACCAACAACCATACAGGTAACTGAATACACTATTCAGCCCAATGATGCATGTGCTGTGTGCAAATTCTCTGTAACAGAATGGACTCACTGACAAACTAGTTAGCACTGCTAAACCCAGGTCTGTCGGATGTGTCTATGACTGCTATGTGTTTGTCAATGTGTATATGACAGTATGTCATACTATGTATTGTTCATTAACACCCAGTACATCTCCCATTACCATACTGTACAAGGCCTGGTTATGTTCTTCACTTAACAAGAAACTCGGGACACACCTCATCCTAAAAGCTGTGTGGTGTGTGCAATTAAGGCCAAACACATTAGTAGCAATAAGTACCTAAGTATGGGTTCTAACTGTCAGTTTTACCAAGTAAGTGTGTGTGTGTATGTGAAGGGATCTACTCCAGTTTGCAGAAAATACATGTCCCAGTAGATCATGTGTCCAATAACTGACTGGCAAAAGCTAACATTTCAAAGGAATCATCTTGTAGAAATTCATTCTGTCAAAACTAGTAGTAGATGTGTAAGTGCCCTCTTCCCCACTCTACAGCTGTACAGCAATACTGGAGCTGGTATATATAGTTGGGTGTGGTTGTTGTGGGCACAGCCACCCTCATTGGGGTTATTGTTGTGCATATACCCCCGCTTAGTCTGCTGTTATACTGTACAGTTTATGCTAATATGTTAAGTAGTTGTTAATCACACTATGTGTGGTTCTACCCCACACCACACCCTCCAAAGTGGAGGGCTGTGCCACCCACACCAGCACACTTATGTTTACCAACTAAAGGATTGAATTACATTGGGGAAGAGGACATATACCCTGCCAGTACCATCGTCAATGACATTAAACTGGTAGACTGATTATTTACTGATGTGTTGTTTTGCCTATTTTGTCTTGGTGGAATTATATAGGCCAAAATTAATTCACTGCAAAATTAAGTACATCCATGTGTACAGTATTCTCTTTGTATCGCATAAACACCAAAGCCTCTGTGTGTGTGTGTTATTCACAAACGGTGTGTGCCTCCCACTACAGTTACCATTGTCCACTGTAGAAGAGCTGCTGACATCAGCCACCATGCACTCACCTGTATACAACCCTCAGACCTATCAGCCACGTGGCACATGCAGTAACTGTTATAGGTTCATAGGTAATTACTAGGCTATCTGCCCAAGGGCATTTATAAGCCTAGCCAGAATGTGTTGGCTTTCGCCACTCCCTTAGATTAGTTCCCTGTGCCTCTGTCCAGCAGAGCCATCAGTTCCCTGTGCCACTGTCCAGCAGAGCCATTAGTTCCCTGCGCCACTATCCAGCAGAGCCAGTGCAGTGATCCCTGGGGTAAATTTTCTGTTTCCCATCCATCCGTCAAGGTTTCTTTTGAAGAGTGTTAGTGAGGGGCTCTGCCTGATGTATATTGAAATCCTGTTCCAAAGCATGGGGAGTCTCTGGGATAGGAATCTATCCCTCCAGCATGTCCTATTTATCATTGTGGTGAGGTTTATATCTCTAGACAGTGTGGCTCTCTGGGATTTGTTTTTTTTTAGGTGGAGCATGCCCATCAATTCTGGTTTGGACATGGCCTTCTATGTCAGGGAATGATCACCTCTGAGTAAGTGGTATGCAACTGAGTACAGCTGGAGTTTCTTGAGTCGGGCTGCATAGGGCATCTGTTTGAGGCCAGTAATCCTCTTGGTGAGGTACTTTTGTGGCCTTTCCAGCTGTTGCAGGTGTCTTGTAAGGTACATCCCAAATGGGGCATTGTATTCTATGATGTATCTAATGAGTGATGAGTAGAGAGGCACAATAACCTCTTTTGTTCTACATGCGAACCCTTTTGTGATTAGGTGGGCCACATAGAAGGATTTTCTAACCACCTTGGCAATATGATTTTCAAAGGAGAGTTTACTATCTACTTGGGTCCCCAGATCCCTTATTACATTTTCTGTATTTAAGGGACTACCACCTATGTGGTAGTTCATGGGTTTTTTGTTTTTTCCAAAGGGGATGACTATGAACTTTTTGGCATTTAGCTTGAGGCCATGATTTTGACACATGGTATTTGTCTCAGTGAGACCCATCTGAAGGGTGTCTGTATTAGCTGGAGAATCAATTATGGCCCCTAGTTTGCAGTCGTTTGTGAACTTGGTCAGCAATAGTACTCCTATGTTTGCCTGTACCTCTGAGAAGTATATACCGAACAGGAGGGGTCCTAGGACTGAGCCCTGGGGGACGCCACTTGTAACCGATTTAGAGTCGGATGTAGAGCCTGCAATGCTCACCATGTGGGTTCTATCCATGAGCCAGTTTGCAACCCATCTCGTGCCATAGGGGTTTATGCTCAAGCTGGTGAGCTTGTCTATAATACTAGAATGGGAAATGGTGTTGAAAGCCTTTGCAAGGTCTAGGTAGGCTGTGTGGACCTCCTTTCCCTCATCTAATGCCTTGGTAACTGTCTCAAAGAAGCCCACCAGATTTAGGAGGCATGATCTGCCCTTAACAAAACCAAACTGGGTAGGGTCCAAGGTTTGGAGGTTTCCAATGTCTCTGTTTATGAGTTCCATGATGATGTGTTCCATAGCCTTGCAGACCAGGCTAGTCAGGCTTATAGGGCGATAGTTCCTGGGGTCCGTTGTGGCTCCACCTTTGTGGAGTGGGATAACTGTTGCTGTGCACCACTCTATGGGTATGTAGCCTGTAGAGAGACTGAGTTTGAACAGTGTGTTTAGGTGAGGGGTTAGTTCATTTTGGAGCTCTTGTAAGACACAGCCTGGGACCCCATCCGGTCCCATTGAAGCTATGTTTTTGGCTTTGGATAGGGCTGTTTTAACCTGTGCATCGGTGATTGACAGGGTCCTACATTCTTCTGGTATGCTTATCGGCCCTTTAGGGTATGAGAGGGGGATGAAGTTTGCACTAAACCTGTCTGCCAGAATGTTTGCAATATCAGTGGGTTCAGTGTATTTTGTGCCATTCTGCACTACCTCAGAGCAGATCTGAGAGTTTCCACTTAGGTTCTTGACATAGCTAAAGAACGCTTTGTGGTTAACTTTGGAGTCATTGGCAATTTTTCTTTCGAAACTATCCCTGGATGATTTCATAAGGGATCATAGTTTATTGCTGATACTGATCAGGGATGTCTTTCCTTCTTGGGAATTTACTCTTTTCTGTACTAGTTTCCTCCGTCTGTTGTATAGCTTGTTTATGGCAGGGGTCCACCAGACTGGTTTCCTTTTCTTGGAGGAGTGAGTCTTGGTTTTACTTGGGATAGCACGATCCATGCATTCCTGCAGATGCTCATAGAGTGCCTTTGTAAAGGTTTCAGCAACTTGGACAGCATTTTCCTTTAGCATGGGGGCTGTGAACCTTTCCACCTCAGTCTTAAGTAACGTGAAGTTTGCTTTTGAAAAGTTTTTCATGGTGGTTTCCTTGAATGGTGGGAGCAGAATGTGGATATCCAGAGTGATTAGTCTATGGTCTGATCTAACCAGCAAGGGGTTGACCTCTGGTGTGGAACACCGGTCGCCCATGTTAGTAATGACCAGGTCCAATATGTTGTTCCCTCTGGTGGGGGTGTTGACCAGTTGATACAGGGCTTTCGGGTTTATAAATTCTAGGAAGCGTTGGGCAAGGGAGTTGTACTTGAGTAGTTCTCACAGTTTATGTTTGGGTAATTGAAAGCACCTAGTATTAAGGTGTTTGGTAGGACCTTCATATTTCCCAGTGTCTCCAGAAATGCGGAATGGGGGTCCTGGGCCATGGTGGGTGATCTGTAGCAAGCTACAATTTAGATTGCAGTTTTGCCCATTGTTAGTTGCACATGGATGATCTGCAATGCATTGTGCTGTGCCACTAACCTGGAGGTGTGGGTATCCTTGATGAATATGGATACACCCCTGCCTTTTGTGTTTCGGTCCTGGTTCTGTGGCTGAAAGGTATGGTATGAGTTATAGCCTAGTAGTGCTGGGGTGCTCTCAGGAGCCTTAAACCAGGTTTCTGTTACTGCACAGATGTCGATGTTCTCCGTACTGAGGAGTGCCTCGAGTGCGTGCATTTTGAGGTTTAGACTTCTGGCGTTGAGTAGCATTACCCTCAGTTTTTAGTTACTTGTGCTATTTATGGTGATGGGTTTGTCTTTTGAACCTTGCCTAAAAAAGACACTATGGGGGCGGCAAGAGTCTCGGCCAGTATTCGAAAGCCTAAGGGTGACAGATGCAAGCCATCTCTTGTGAAGCAACACGGCTTGTCGAGCATGTCATCCCAGGCAGATAGATACTGGATCCCCTTTGAATGACACCAGAAACTTAGCCAATTGTTGAAATTGATCATTTTTTCTTTATACTGTGGCATCATTCTTGGTGAGGGCAGGATACTACTCAGGGTCAGGGTCATACTGGCCTGGGCTACATGACCAGAGAACTCTTCCATGTCTCTTTTAATGTAGTCCTGGGAGGTACGTCTCAGGTCATTTATACCAACATGGACAATGATAGAGTTGTATTTGTGCTTGTTCTGGAGTGACTTGAGTGCTTGTGTTATGTGGCAGATCCTGGCACCTGACAGGCAGTTAACTGTAACCTTCCCTTGTCCAGCCTAGTTAGTGGGACATCAGTATGCCTGACTAAAGAGTTGCCTATTACTAGTTTGTTGGGTATGTTATTTTGCATTAAGGGCTGTGATTGCGTGGCACACTGATTATGTGAAGTATGTGTTTCATGGTTGGTGATGGGGTGTGGAGGTTGCTTGGATGTCTGCTTTGGAGATCTCTGTTGCTTTTGCATATTTTTATTTAGAGCCTCCGAGTATGTTTTCATGTATTCATGTGTGTTATTTGCCGGTGTTGGTTTATTAGGTCTATGTGAAACTGGTGGTGTGTTGCAAGTATTACCCTTCTCCTCTTGACTGTCAGTTCCAGTCTTGGGTTGAGAGAGCTTTGCCTCCAGTTTGGCTGTATAATTGCATCTCTCGCATATATTAGTGTTTGGTGGTAGGTGGAGAGGGTTGTCTGTGTACATGAGGCAGTTGTAACATTGCCTCAAAATGCCCAGATTCACCAGTTGGACTGGAGAGTACACTGGAAACTGCCCTTTGGACATGCCTGAATAGGTAGAGTAAGCTGTTTTTCTGATTGGCTGATGGGGACGAATAGAGAGCCTTGTCGTTCTGGACAGTATAGGGGGGTCTAGTGCTTGGGTTAATTAGTGCTTGCTATGAGTTTTAAGCAAGTGCTTGACTGTGAAATGAATGGTTTGAGTGCTAAAGTTGAAGGTTTTCTAGTTCCAAGGGAAAAATTGAAGAGTAGACTTTATGGAGCCGAGAATAGTATAACTCTAGCTAAATGGTGCTGCCCGGTGCACAAAACCACACAAATGCGGTTTTTTATAGCAGGGAAGTGAAAGAGATAGAAATTAGCCCAAAATGGCTGATAAACTACTAACTTCTGGGCTGAAACCACTCCTCCAGAGACAGATAGGCTGCTCAAAGCTACCCTCTCACAGGTGAACAGAGAAACTTCCTTCTATCTAAGTGAGATATGGGCAACACAGAAACTTGTAACTCAGCCCTGGATTCAGCAATAACCTGAAAACTGGACTATACTAGTTCAGAAAGGTGGGTAACAAGTATATATATATATATATATTTCAGAAAATAGAGTAGATACAATCAAAACAACACTTTAAATGCACAGAAAAGGCTATCACACTTTAGTGTGTAGCCTACAACAGTTAAACAGATTATTTAAACACAAAAATGACTTAATTCAAGTGCAGGCAGCAAATAAGTACAATATGTAGCAATAACAAACTTTTTAAATCACAGATTCTCTAAAAAAAAACTGGTGGTTTAGGTGGAATTAGTTAAGACAGCAAGAAAAGCAGAAAAGTGATACTTAATCACTCCAAAGTTACTCTTTTGTCTCTCTGCTGCTGTAGACTCTGCAGAATACCTGGAAGGCACTTGCTGAGCGGAATACAAGCTTAAGAACTGCACAAATTAGGTTTTTATAGCAGGGAAGTGAAAGAGATATAAATTAGCCCAAAACGGCCAATAAGCTACTAACTTCTGGGCTGAAACCACTCCTCCAGGGACAGATAGGCTGCTCAAATCTCCCCTCTCTCACAGGTGAACAGAGAAACTTCCTTCTATCCAAGTAAGGTATGGGCAACACAGAAACTTGTAACACAGCCCTGGATTCCACAATAACCTGAAAACTGGACTATATTAGTTCAGAAAGGCAAGAAACAAGTATATATATTTTTTTCCAGACAATAGAGCAGATACAATCAAAACAACACTTTACCCAATTAACCAGTTAAAAAGCTTAAAATTGAGCCCTGTTCCAGCAGTCTTCAATCAGACAAGTTCTAACTGCACAGTCCTGCCACTAGGGTACAGAGAAACCTTCTCCAAAAAAGACAGCCTGGATCAGTGCACAAGTTATACAAACAAATCTAGATCCAGCCAGCCTGAATCTAGTCTATGCTACAGCAAACAAGGTGTACCGATTTCAGAAAGAAACAGTTCAAGTAAGCATGCGCAATAAGCCTTTAACCAGAAATTCCCAGCTCAGAAGGGCAGAATCTAGCCTCTCCTCCCACAACAGTGCAGACCACAAACCTTCTTAATGTAAAATAACTGGCCTGAAGCCAAAGTGCTTAACCCAGAACTAATACACTTTTAGAATAACAGACACTGAGCCTTCAATCAGCAGTTCCCAACTTAGAAGGTTGTACGCTACCTGTCTTGCCACAACAGTGCAGACCACAAACCTTCTTAATGTAAAACAACTGGTTTGAAGCCGAAGTGCTTAAACCAAGGGCCTTAGAATAGCAGTTACAATTTAATCAGGCTACTAACAAGCAGTAATAAAGACAGCAGAATAAATTCAATTCAGTACTTTTAAGAAGAGGCAAAAGCAAAATAAGGTAATAAAGTATGAAGAAACACAAATACAGTAAGGCAGATGAAGTGCAATTTTTTTTGAGATGGAGGAAACAGAGCAGATTAAGATACTATAAGGGAATGTCCTTCCCAAGTGCTCTCTCTGTACACTGCAGAGGAGATGGGACTGGGAGGAGTATCTGAAATCAAAATATGATCTCACTGTACTCAGTTGAGTGAGCAAATGAGATGGGTCCAGGAGGAGTGTGCAAAAAGAGATTTACAGCAGGGGTGGGCAATTCCAAAGCCACCAAGATTAACACCACAACAGGAAACAGGGAAAGGGGGGTGGGGAACTAACTGCAGAGAGACAGAGACACAATATTTACTGAATCAAAGACACACAATATTTACTGACTCAAATCTTAAATAAGTGCAGAGAAAAATATACTTAAATCAGCTTGTGTCCAGTTGATATATGCAGACAAGTCTCAGTAGCCAGCAACTCAATTTAAAATGATTACTAGAAATGTAACCAACACAGACTTTAATGCTAGCAGAAACCCCCAAGCTAACTAACACTAACAAAGGAATTCCAAAGCAGTCTAACAACTTTCAGTGAGCCCAGATGGCTACACTTTTTCACACTTCAGGCAACGTAACTGCAGAGAGACAGAGGCACAATATTTATTGAATCAAAGACACACAATGTTTACTGACTCAAATCTTAAATAAGTGCAGAGAAAAATA
Source organism: Protopterus annectens (assembly GCF_019279795.1). Lineage (NCBI taxonomy): Eukaryota > Metazoa > Chordata > Ceratodontiformes > Protopteridae > Protopterus > Protopterus annectens. The sequence continues at coordinate 808,981,138 of NC_056733.1, read as the reverse complement.
TACTTAAATCAGCTTGTGTCCAGTTGATATATGCAGACAAGTCTCAGTAGCCAGCAACTCAATTTAAAAACATACAGACTTGTTACTTGTGTTCAGCTGTACCCAGGATATGATGCAGTCAGTGTGTCACCACAGTGCCATACCCCTTGTAGGAAATGACAGCAGACCAACCTCCTGCTGACACATAGACACCTACAACTCAAACTGAATACATTATGGAGACCACAATCAGTCAGTTTTAATAACAGCTATAATGCATCATGACTGGACAGCTGCACATCCTGACATGTAAGCATTAAACATTCTAGCTGAAAACATGTTAAATAGCATTACATTACTAAACCTTAGTACATTCACCCTGTGCATCAGAACCATATTAGCATGTCCCTGCATTGATGGTATGGATGACAGGGATGTGGCACAGGTATCATCATATACACAGGGTGTGTTATGGGTTTTCCAGATACCTAGGCTGAGTCATTTGGTTGACATCATGTGTGTGTATTAGGGGATTCTTTATCAACTGGGCTGTGCAGATGTGGTGTGTGTATGTATGGAGATACCCTAGATGTGTTGGTGATATGTGTGTGTGTGTGTGTGTGTGTGTGTGTGTGTGTGTGTGTGTGTGTATATGCACACAGTTCTGCCATGTGGCTGCCCTATACAGGGGTTTGTTGGACAGTTGCAGACCATACATGGCAGGGTGCACAGTTCACCATGTCTGGCCATGGACAAAGGAAATGTGCCTGCCAGGGGCTCCACAGAAGCTACCAGGTAGAAGCTCAGATATGTTACTCTCCCTTGATGATGACAAATATCCGCTGGATCCATGTGCACATGGCCTACTGCATTGTGGTGTGGACAGCACCCCCCCTGCAGTGCTGGTGCTGGTACTGCCACTATAGGAGCAGCTGTGACTTGTTGCATATCCACGTAGACCTCCACCTGTTGGTGTTGCTGACCTACATCCACGTGGCTGACGCCCTACTCCCTCCATATGTTGTAACACAGACACCACACAGTTGAGGATTCCCACCATCTCACCCAACCGTCTATCCAGGACCTCTGAAAAATAACAGTGGGCACCTGCAAGATCATGGATGTTGACAAGTACAGCAGAATGAGTAGCCCTCTGGAGCCTCAGACTCTGTCTGGTGTAATGTTCCATATGTGCCTGCACCTCCATGGTGGCCCAAAACATGCATCTGGTAACACCTGCTTTGGCACTTCTGCCAGGGGCATAATGGCCAGCAGCCCTCCTTTGAGCACCCCTGTACATCAGCCTGTGTGGTACCTCGCCAGTCATCCAGCTATGGCTGCTGTGTACAGACACACTTGCCATAGTCCCCACACTTTCCTGTCCCATGCCACCACCCTCCAACTGTCCCTCATCTATGGCCACTGGTGATGTGGTATGTATAGGCATTGTGACTGTGTGTGGGAATGAGGTGGATAAAAGAGGGAAGTCAACCGATGGCACAGCTTCAGCCCCTGAGAATCCTGCTTGTACCTCACCATTCCTATCATCATTATCAGAGTCTGTATGAACACTAACATCAGTTTATCTGCAGGAGGGACCCTGACCCACCTCGCCACCTTTGAGGGGAAAACAAAAAATGTAATTTAAGACCTGTACATTATTGCTTACCTCTACACACACACACACACACACACACACACACACACACACACACACACACACACACACGCACACACAGACACACACACACACGCACACACACACACACACACACACACACACACACACACACACACACACACACACACACACACACACACACACACACACACACAGACTTTACAGGTGAGGTGGCACAAAGATATTACACAGACCTCTCATTACCCAACAATTAACATGCATGACATATGGCCCTCAACAGCATGCACTGCAGCTATAGTCAATCCTTGTTAACAACATTATACATCTCTGTGATGCATGAGTTGTGTTAGTAGGTGATTCCCCTTCCCCTGGAACACAATGCACCCATGTACACAGTATTGTTTTGCTCTTCTACAGCACCCTGGCATGTACTGTGCACCATACCTCATGAGTGTACACACCATTGCTGAATGTGTATATGTGTGGCAGTTATGTTTTCTCTGTTGCTCAGAGCTCCTATGTGTTTGTCTGATACATATCTGGGATGATATGAGGACAGATGTCAATAGCTGATGCCTGACCTCTAATTTGCAGATCTCATCATCAGCAGTGCATGTATGAGCAATAAAATCAAATTACACTGACAACCTTCAAAGCTTACTGTGGCTATGAGGAGTGTACACACCCTTGTTGACATGCCATTCTCTTCCATGATATGCAATGAGGCCACAATACTGTATATGTTAACATTACACACACCTGATATGTGACATACGACCTCTGCAATCAAATGCAGTATCAAACAAATGTGTTAGTCATGCAGATGCTGATTGAGATCCATACAATATGTGGGTTGCATAAGTGTGCACACCCTTAACACAATGGTTTGTTGCAGCACCTGTTAAGTGAACTACAGTAGTCACTATTCCTGGAAGGGGTATACTTGCATGGCCCATCTTTACTTGGCATTATTTGGTCACTCCACCCTATAAATGTCCCCAAAATCTGCTGGATTGCAAGGTCAGCTCATGTGCACAGCCCTTGGAGGTCACATAGTGCCTTCGCTATTGCTGTGGAGTCAGGGTTATGTCTGGCCCAATTCATGACCTTGACTGTGTTCAGATACAGCCATTCTTAGTGAGCTTTGGATGTATGCTTCAATTCACTGTTGTGTTTCAGGATGACACCCCTCCCCACCCTCAGCCTTATTGCAGATGCTTGACAACTATGGGCCACACATGAGTATCATTTTTCAGTGTTCCAAATTCAGAATGCCATGTCTACCGGCCTAGTTCCTGCTATTGAACAGCAAACCTAAAGGTGTGCACTGGCATCAGCAAGGTAAAAATGGGGATGGTGGCCCTGAGGTGGAGTGAGGTGTTGCTTATGCACCACATGTATCTTTATTAATACTGTCTGTAGGTTTCAGCCTTAGTTTTATTACACCATTACATGTTGCAACACATGCCTTTGGGAGACTTGATGTTATGCATATGCTACCTGTAGAGAGTCCTGGATGATGTTTCCTGTGGAACAACTCTTCTATCTGATTACCCTAACCCAAAGGCTACACTTATGGAGGTTCCAGGCGATTGTCAACACAGGTACTGCACAGGCAGTACTTGCAAGACACTCCTGAAAGTCCCTCATTGTTGTTGCATGTTTCTGGGCAGCCTCCATAACCAGTTTGCAACGTGTTGTCATCTGTCTTTGATGGGCATCTGTTTATTTTCTACATTAATGTTGTCCCATACTTCATAAACACATACATGACTGTCTGCACTGTTTGCCATGGTATATGCAATGGTGAGGTAAGGCTACTTCTTCCACTCCTGAGTGCTACCTTTCGGATATAGGATCTATTCCATGGTTTGTAAGATGTGTGCAAGCCATGGCTGCCTCTGTTGCAGGTGAGTGAGCAAATGTCATAGACATACTTCTTGGACAGCAGACCATTACTTAGTGTGACATTGAGGCCCTGTACTTGATGGAAGGTGTGTACTCAAATATAGTGAATGCTGTCAGTACCTCAAAAGCTGCTTCTACAATATGTTATTTGGAGTGTGTGCACACATATGTGTCCAGTGTTTGTTAGGGTATGTATTCCCCATATTTGTTGTCCTAACATAGGATTCCATATTACATATTCATTGCTCATGGTTGGATCACATTACAGGCTGTAAAAGGTGCGTATTGTGGTATTGTGATTTGCCGTTGTTTAGACCAGGAACAGTTGCATTGTAATAGTGGTGTATACAATGCTGTAGCCACTGTATAAGAGTAATGTTTCAGACATGTCCCTACTGTAGGCCATTTGTACCACCATTATGTTCATCTCTGTCTACACATCTTGCACTGACAGGTTGTTAGGTATACTGCAGGACTCTTAAATACCCTTCAGATATGCCACCATGGTGACCACTTTGATGCAGTGCAGTTAATAGCAACAATAAATGAACATGTGCAGCATGCCTTATGGGTAGCTGTGTTAAATGTGTGCATGGCAAATACCATGGCCATAACATGGCCGGTGTATTGGCAAACCTGAACAAAACTACTCCATATTCACCAGCTACAGGCTGCTGCCCCAGTTGTATACCAAAGGGACCAACATAGTTGTGTGAGAGATGTAATGTCAGTAGCCACACCTGTGGCATTGGTACAGGGTGGGAGCAGCATTTCAGTACATCAACAGTACAGACCCACATTACTAGAGATTATGCACATCTGTTCATTACTACACTGCAACAACAGACTATGTTATCTGACATATGCATGAAGATACTTTACAGATGAAGATGGATAAGCAATAGTGGTCTACAAATGTGCCCTGGGGCCTTACCTGCACACTCCTCATCCATTGTGTGGGTGGCACCTACCTCCACAATCCTATCATCAGGTTCCTGGCTTGGCTGCCAGACAGGTGCCCCAAGGCTGGTGAGGAGCTCCTCAGAATGTGTCAGTGGGGGCTGGATGGCATGACCCCCACCTGTGGCTAACTGGTCCCTCTTAACTGCAGCAGCATGCTGATGGGCGTGGTAGATCAGATCGGTGTAATGATGTCATACCTGCTCATAACTGCAGTTATGCAGGCCAGCATCATTTACCCTATGGATGAGCTTGTTCCACAGGGTGGTCATCTCCTGCAGATCATGCACCCTGCATCCAAATAGGGTTCTGTGATGTAGTAAATGAAGTTTATGATGACATCACTTTCCTGGGGTGTATATACAGGAAGCCATTCATGGGGCACTGTACCTGGAAGACATAAACAAGAAAAAAGGTCAGAGGGCCTCATAATGCAAGGATATAAAAGTTGTTAAATGACATCTCCTCCCCCCCCCCCAACCATATCTACAACAATAATCCAAACACACAAATCAATGGGTATGTTTACACCAAATCTACTACTGGGGCATATACCCTATTGTTCAACAAATATTGAAATGGTGTTTCTATTCATGTTCCATGTTGAAACACTATCATTGGTGGCCTATTGCTATTAATGTACTCTGCATGCCATTGTAATGGCCAGTGTGGTTCCATATATGCATGTGTTCTGTTTGCTATGCAACTGTTCCAATTCTGGTGTTTTGGGTTAATGGGAATATCTATGCATGCTGTTATAACTAATCCTGGATTGTGTTGACTATTACTAACCCATATATGTTCTAAAACTGCAGCACAATAGCATGTTTGGGAAGACAATTCCCCGAGTACCCACCTCTCCCACCTCATCTGGCCATGGCACTGGGCCCCAAGATTTCTGGGACCCACCCTGGGACCTGCTCATCCGCTGGTCCTGCACTACCTTCAGGTGGAACCACCTCAGGGGATGGGGCTTGCCCCCCCCCACCCGGGAGTGGGCACGGACAGGATCCTGTCACCTGAAGTCAGGTTCAGGGTCTGGTGCCTAGGGAGCTGGTCAGGGAATTGGAAGATCTGCTACGCCAGATTGAGGGCCACATGGCACAATTAGAGGGTCAGCCTGCCCTTCCTGCTCATCTCCCAGCACAGCCACCTTCAAGGCCGTGAAGGTGCAATGATGACTGCCCAAGGGTGGGGGCCTCAGTCCCACTGTTTCCATTTGGGGGCTCATGGGCTTCCGATTTCCAAACACCCCTCCCCATCCAAGGTGTTTACCCCCTACATTTGTCATATACCACCCCTGTATGCTGTCTTGTCTGTCTTCTAACCCAACCTACTTCCCCAAATATACCTAGTATTTTTCCCCAACATCCCACTCTCACCTTAAAAAAGGGCAATCTGTTCCCAAAAAGAATTTCACACCATACATAACTGCCCATTTCACACACCTTTACAACTGCTTAAAAGTGCCTTAATCACTCTGTATCCAACAGTCTTTGTTCTGCACAGCAAAGAAATTATGAGCCCTTGCAAGTGTCAAACCCAGAATCCTGCACACCATAGCCACAACAATTTACCACTAAGCCATCTGCTCTGCAAATATGTGGGATGTTTTCTCAAACATATCATGCAGCACAGTCATTCAGCAGTAGGGAAAATGTGTATATATATATATATATATATATATATATATATATATATATATATATATATATATATATATATGTGTGTGTGTGTGTGTGTGTGTACGTGTGTGTGTGTGTGTGTGTGTGTGTGTGTGTGTGTGTGTATGTGTGTGTGTGTGTGTGTGTGTGTGTGTGTGTGTGTGTGTGTGTGTGTGTGTGTGTGTGTGTGTATGTGTGTATATGTAGGCATACATGTCTATATATAATATAAATATCTATATCTATATCTATATATATATATGCAAAAAACACCCAAGCGATACTCCCTGGAAAAAATGAAACACCAATCCCAATGGCGGGGTGCCAAGCTTGTATGAAATTATAACCACTTGTAGAGGAAAATACAAAGCACAGTCTTTATAGTCCAAAATTCAGCAAAGAACCAAAAGTTTGTTGCAGTGCAATTACCAGTCAAGAAATCGCAAAACTAACGTCTTTTAAATCCACAAGTTCAGTAAGCAAGCCAAAGATTCAAGCAAGTAGATGAGTAAAAACAAACATTCAAATTTATTCCGTAAGCGCTTTCGCGGTGTGACTCACCGCTTCTTCAGACATACATAAAATGACCATTAAATGCTTTATATATATATTAGAGATAAAATAAACCTATCATATGCATTTAAACATTTAAATTCATAAAATCTCACCTATCAAAGAACGCCGTAGCGCTAAACATATCGGCATACTTGCCATGAAACAACAAAGCAACATAGCTACGTCATATTCTGTGCGCAGGATTAAGTTTACGTGACCTGCGTAAGATATAAAACCATGTACATCTTTATAAAATCAATATTATAAAATGTTGTATATACATTCACATTGATAATTTATTGTTAAATCAAGACAATTCCCTTACTACTGTAATCCTGAACCGTATTATAAAAAACAGTAGCTGTAAAACTCGTACATCCAGTACAATGAAAAACGACAACATTTCATAATTTGAAACTACATGTGCACCCGATCTATATAAGATAGACATTATCCAAAAATTCAGACACTTTTTAATATAAATATGGGCCCATCTTAATAATTCCATTTATGCTATTAAGGGAAGTTCTCAAAAGAATATATATATAAATCTAAGAAACACACATATGTTCTGCGGATTAAAGCGGAGTAAAAACAAAAATAAAAACAAAAACAAAATGGAATGGGATAAACTTCCCAAACCATAAAATTCATTGTGCGCTAAACCCACAATACTATTGTGCTAAACAATGAACATCGCAAAAGCTACGAAATAAAGGATGCAGAATGGGGCTAAGAATTGTAAAATGCATTACTAGATCAATATGATGTTATGACATGTTCAGCCCATAATACAAGTTGCTGAGCAGTCAAGCAGGGTGTATTCTACATCCCTGAATCATGAACTATACATTATCTTCCACACATCAGGGTTAGTACTTGTATTCTGCCTTCCTTGTAATGCTTGACTGCTCAGCAACTTGTATTATGGGCTGAACATGTCATAACATCATATTGATCGAGTAATGCATTTTACAATTCTTAGCCCCATTCTGCATCCTTCATTTCGTAGCTTTTGCGATGTTCATTGTTTAGCACAATAGTATTGTGGGTTTAGCGCACAATTAATTTTATGGTTTGGGAAGTTTATCCCATTCCATTTTGTTTTTGTTTTTATTTTTGTTTTTACTCCACTTTAATCCGCAGAACATATGTGTGTTTCTTAGATTTATATATATATTCTTTTGAGAACTTCCCTTAATAGCATAAATGGGATTATTAAGATGGGCACATATTTATATTAAAAAGTGTCTGAATTTTTGGATAATGTCTATCTTATATAGATCGGGTGCACATGTAGTTTCAAATTATGAAATGTTGTCGTTTTTCATTGTACTGGATGTACGAGTTTTACAGCCTACTGTTTTTTATAATACGGTTCAGGATTACAGTAGTAAGGGAATTGTCTTGATTTAACAATAAATTATCAATGTGAATGTATCTACAACATTTTATAATATTGATTTTATAAAGATGTACATGGTTTTATATCTTACGCAGGTCACGTAAACTTAATCCTGCGCACAGAACGTGACGTAGCTATGTTGCTTTGTTGTTTCATGGCAAGTATGCCGATATGTTTAGCGCTATGGCGTTCTTTGATAGGTGAGATTTTATGAATTTAAATGTTTAAATGCATATGATAGGTTTATTTTATCTCTAATATATACATAAAGCATTTAATGGTCATTTTATGTATGTCTGAAGAAGCGGTGAGTCACACCGCGAAAGCGCTAACGGAATAAATTTGAATGTTTGTTTTTACTCATCTACTTGCTTGAATCTTTGGCTTGCTTACTGAACTTGTGGATTTAAAAGATGCTAGTTTTACGATTTCTTGACTGGTAATTGCACTGCAACAAACTTTTGGTTCTTTGCTGAATTTTGGACTATAAAGACTGTGCTTTGTATTTTCCTCTACAAGTGGTTATAATTTCATACAAGCTTGGCGCCCCGCCATTGGGATTGGTGTTTCATACATATATATATATATATATATATATATATATATATATATATATATATATATATATATATATATATATATATATATATATATATATATATATATATATATATATATATATATATATATATATATATATATATATATATATATATATATATATATATATATATATATATATATATATATATAGTGCATTCAGACAGCAGATCCACATTCTGAACCTCCTTTCTCCACAGCTGAACTGTTCTGCCTTGCTACAAAACAGATCATCACATGTGGACAAAGTCTAACATTAGGGGGGATATATAGGAACAGATCGTAATATATGCCTATTACAAACCTAAGAAGTTTGTGCATGATACATTGCACATTACCATGACTGTTCTGAAGGTAGTGTGGTCTGAAACCCATGTGTCTGTCATGACTTCATTACTTCCACCTTCAGCTATTTGCCAGACTAATATAGATGTTTGGAGGAACAGAACAAACACTATGATGGCTTACATCTTGACATTCTGTGCAGATCTGCACAGTTGGCAGGTATGGCCCTGTGCCCAGAGGGCCAGATGCTGTGCCCATAGCAGTTGTTCAGCAGGACATCATTATAAGTCTTGATGGCACTTATAAATATTCCAACATCTATCTCATTATTACAGACCAAGTACTCCATTCAATTACATGCTGACATGTTTCACATGCCTGTTTTATTATTGTGCTCTCTTCTGTATACCAGTTGGATCTCTTCCTTGTCTTTTTTAATTTTTTTAGTATTATTTTTGTTTTTTTAGTGTTATTTTTGTTTTTGTTTTTTTTTTTTCTCTCTCTCTCTCTCTCTATCTCTTTCTCTCTCCACTACAGGGATCAAGCTGGTTTGAATAGGTTGCAGCATGGCTTTTGTAGGTGATGCTCATGATCAGGTGATGGTCTCTGCACTTGCAATTGCAGGCAGCTGTGTAGTTCTTCCAATAGCTAATGTCAGAGCAACCCACTACTATAAATGAATACATATGTGGGCAATGTTCCTTTACCTTTCCTGTATGGAAGACATCCTTCCTGTGTGTGGGCAGTGGTGTTACAGACAGCAGGTAACAATACTTCTTACAACAGGACTTGTGGACACAGGCCAAATGCATGTTTGTATAAGGTTCCAGACCTAGGGACAGTGTGTGAGTATTGCTTTTATATGCATTGAATACTGCTAGTTTTACAGGGTTTGTATGTACATGCTAATTTTGCATGGAATGCAGTCTGTCTGCATGGCTCTCAACTGTGGGCCTATCCACATGGTCACCAGAGGATTGGCTGTTATGTTTTGTCTGTTCACACAGGTCTTGTCCCTGACATATCAGTGGCATTCTCTCTGTTGATTGCTATCAGTACATGACAACATCCATTTGTGTTTCTGACTTCATATTCCTGAGTAAGGGCATGTTGCAACCAATCCTGTAACACCAGCAACTTTCACAGTGTATAACAACAATATTTCAAATATGGCCCTGTGTTTCAGCCTCTGTCCTCCACCTATATACCAGGCTTTGTCCAGATGTCATGCAGTAAGAGGTTAACAGGTAATAGCCTATTGTTTGTTAGTGCTAACATTCCTACTATCATTCCAGCGATGTGGACTCACACAGAAATTGTGAGGTAGGGTCCATATATATGAGGGCTACAGCTGGACAAACATGTGTGACCCTGTACAGTCCAGAGGTCAGTGTATGGAAAACACTGTTATTTGTCCTTGTAAAACATTTTATGGGGGAGGGGTATTACATGTTTTTAACCTAGGCTGTTACAACATGTGAGGGATATCAATAATAAGAAACATTAAGGTATATGGCTGTTCATTTTCATACGTTTCACCATGGGAACAGTGGGGGGCTAGAGCTTACTGTTTTACACACAGTTCTGTTTGTCAGCATGATAGTGATGTTTTAAGTTAAGCATTGTTATGTAACAGATATATTTACATTGTGACAACTAATACTTTTCCCCCTAGGGGTTGAGTACAAAGTGTAATTGGAGGCTGTTGAACTACATCTGTAATTAAGTGTTGATTGATTCTTATCTTCAAGGCAAGGGTGTTTTTTACTGTTGTACTACTTGAAGGCTTTAGCCTAAACAGCAAAGTATGTTATCTTTTGCAGATTACTGTGTCATATGTTTTATTTGAGAGTTGCATTAATCAGTTATTATGTATTTCAAACACCTAACTGCTATAAGAAATGGCATAAACAACTAATAGTACACAAATAAACATTTCTATGTATGCAGACTTGTGTGTGGTGTCCTGTCCTTTGCATTGTGTGTGGGTATATGTTTCATACAATAATTCTCATTTGAAGGAAAGAATCAGATACTGGCCATTTGAAAAGGTGGCAACAGTAGGAATAATGGCTGTTTAATATGCTGTGCACCCTCTATATATACTCGTTTTATATATATCTATAAGTATTTATATATTTATATATGTATGTATGTGTGTATATGTGTGTGTGTGTGTGTGTGTGTGTGTGTGTGTGTGTGTGTGTGTATATATAGATATATATATATATATATATATATATATATATATATATATATATATTTATATATATGTATACATGTGTGTGTGTGTGTTTGTATCATTGGAATGTTTAGTGCTTCCACACTGTATATTTCCTATGGTAGACTGACTGTTCTGCATGATATGTTAGAGAAAACATTGCAACATCTTACAGATGAGATGGGTTACTGGTAACTTGGTGTGGCTATGTTGTGCAGGGTCATGGGTTCAAGACTTGCAAGTGCTGGTTACTGTGTTGCAAGGCAGATCAGTTCAGCTGTGGAGGAAGAGATAATTACAAGTGATCCCTATTTTGGCCCCCTTCACCTCGATTCACAGTGCCTGAGCTCCTAATCTTACACAGAGTGCCTAAGAGTGCAGCAAAGCTCTCAGAATATGCATGCCCCCACAATGAAGAACAGCAGAAATGGGTAAGAAATGAGCGAGACCACTCATAGGTGTCCGCATATCCACACCAGCAGTCCCCCTCTTGTACAACTGCAAAAGTATACAGAAATAAAATGAACAAACCTGTTTCTTTTTTTTTTTAAATCCAATTAAAGCTAACCGTAGGTGTGCAGGTGTGCCCATCTCTTAGCTATGGTTAAAACAGCTTAAATGGCTGAAGAGGATAACAAGGAAGATATATGCAAATGAAACAGCATAGCAACAGATTAATGGACAGATGATTTGTCTTATGAGCAGGCATTGCCAGTTCAAGTTCCACTACAACACTTTCCATGGCAAAGCATGTTATGACTAATGTTTATGTTGCATAACCCACTAAATAACATATATTGATGAACTGGAGTACTGCAGTAAATGTGCATGTGAGGTGTCAGTATCATAATTAATAAAGCTCTAGTAAGCAGGTTTAAGAACCAAAAAAGCATTAGTAAGCATATTTAAGCATTAGTAAGTGGAATTAAGCCCTTTTGCTGTGGCCAGAGTGTGTACAGTAACTGAGTGAGTTGTATGCGCATAATAGTAATGTGGAATCTGATACTGTGTGTGGGAACATTCAGATAGTGCTAGCAAACATATCTCCCACAGGTCTGCCAGATGCCAACACTGTGCCCAAAATTACAAGAATGATATCCTGTACTGGTACTGTTTACATTGGGTCTATATCACATAGTCGAAGTGTCAGAACTTTGACTATGTTAATATCAAACCCAAAAGTTGGAAAACTGAAAACTCAGAACACTCAGAACAGCAATTTTTTCCCAGGGGGAAAAAAATTGCTGTTCTGGTACAAAACACGGAGCCACAAGAACACTACATACTGTTTCTAATGTGAGGGGCAAAGTGGGTGGCTGTGCCTCCTACACACCCCATACTTAAATATACCAACTCCGAGATCACACCACAGTGGAGAAAATAGCAAAGCTGCAGAAATGGACCACCAACTTTTTTTCCCTGGGAAAGAATTTGATGTTCCGTGGCTTTGTTAGTTTTAGACTTCGAACTTCCCAGTTCAAAGTTTCTGCATTCGGACATTTGTGCGTTCAGATTTATGATATACACCCTTTCCATTGGTATTGTATGGCATTGTGACTGACACAGTTGCTCTGAATAATGAAGTATTACACATCACTGTCACCCACACTGACCTACAAAATATTACTGTCTAGGAGATCTGTACAAGAGTGTTGTAATACAAGGTCAGAATGCAAACGCACAGGGGATTAATAAGACAGAAAGCAGATAGGAGATATACAGCAATATATATATAGCAGACACAACTGTGATGGACAGTGTTTAAGTTGTAGCAGACACAGCCATGGTCTGCATCCTGGGAGTGGATGTAGGCTACATACAGAATCATACCCCACAACTGTACAGATGAGGCCAGAATGTCCAGTATATTGACCCATAGCTGCTGCCTGTCCTTCTGGTAAGTCTGTGGGATGGTCCCATATGTTTAGCCAGCAAACAGGGAATACAAGTGATTGTCAAACTTCTATGAGAACAAACCTGTCACTGTAGCAACTCCCTAAACTGTTAGGAGAGTAATATGCCAAGTATGTCATATCTACACCCTCCATGTTGTCAAGCTGTGACCAGAGTGTGTACAGTAACAGAGTGAGATGTATGTGCATAATACTAATGTGTAATCTGGAAGTCTGTGTGGCAACAGTCAGGTAGTGCTAACAAACATTGTTCTCACAGGTACGTTGGATATGAACACTGTGCTGAGAAATAAAGACCATTATAGCCTGTACTGGTACTGTTCACTCTGGCATTGTAGGGAATTATGAGTGTTGCAGTTTCTCTGAATAATAAAGTATCACTGATCACTGCCACCCACACTGTGCTACATAATATAACTGTGTAGGAAAGCATGTATATATGTGTGTGTCAGGTCACTAAAGGTTGAAGAGGGCAATATTCTAGATATGTCCTGGCATACTTGCATGTGGTCAACACATGGCCAGAGTCTGTGCAGAAAGAGTTGGATAGCTATGTGCACAACATCAACCCGGAATCTGGAAGTATGTGTAGAAACAGTTATTTATTGTTAACAAATCTTCCCTCCACAGGTATACCAGGTAAGAGGTGTATACTGCAGGTAAAACCATTTCATGTCTAATGATGATGACAGCCATATCACTGTCCAAACTAAAGCTATAGGGTAGTGTAGTAAGGCTTGTAAGGTACAGATAACAGCACTGACTAGGAAAGTAATGTGGACTACAGGAATATACTAGTTGTTAACTGACATCTTTCTTCCCCCCAACATATCTCCAACAATAATCAACATACCCACCCCAACTGGTATGTAATGACACCTATGTTCTGATAATGTCCAGTTGTTTGATAAATATTTTAATTGGTCCCATGCATGTGCTATATTGAATTATTCCAACATTGGTGGCATGGTGCCATCAATGTACCTGCATGCTGTTCTTATTACCATTGTGGTCCCATATATGCATGTGTTCTGTTTGCTATGCAGTTGTTCCATATCTGGTGTCTGGGTTAATGGGAATATCTATGCATGCTGTTATACCTAACCCAGGAATGTGTTGACTATTACTAACCGACATATGATGAAATCTAAACACTATAGCACGTTTGGGAAGGCCGGTCCCAGCAGACTTAACTGTCCCATCTCAGCTGGACATGGCACTGGGCACCAGCATGTCTGGAGATCAACTCGGGACTTCCCTGTCTGTTGGACCTATACCACCTTCAGGTGGAACTGCCTCAGGGGATGGGGCTTGCCCCCCCTGGGAGCGGGTGTGAACAGGTATCTGTCACCCATCGCCAGGTTGGGGTTGTGGTGCATAGAGAGATCAACCAGCAGTTTGGTGATCTCCTACGCCAGCTTGAGGGCCACGTGTTGCAACTAGTGCATCAGTCTGGCTCTGCAACTCAGCCCTCAGCACAGCCACTATCAAGGCTTTGAAGGTGCAGTGGTGACTTCCCATGGATGGGGACCTCAGTCACACTTTTTCCACTAGGAGGCTCATGGGCTTCCGATTTCCCAACAGCCCTCCCCATTAAGGTGTTTACCCCCCACATGTGTGATAAAATGCTCCTGTATGCGTCTTGTTTGTCTTGTCTGTTAACCTACCCAACTCACCTCCACAAATATACCTACAACCCCCTCCCCAACATCCCAGTCTCACCTGAAAAAAAAAATAAAAGGGAAATCTGTTCCAAAAAAATATCTCGCCTCATACATAGCTGTCCATTTCATACATTTGTCCACTGGACACATGTAATCCAGTCTAATTGGCATCACAACTTATTATTGTTGTCCTCACCACCTCCCATGGTTTTGAGTGTCCAAATCTACCTACAAATTCAGTGTATATGCACAGCTGTTGCTGTAGAAGAAATGGGCAGCTATAGACCTTCCCTACACAGTTCCTGCACATCACTGGCTATTTTCCCTACTGTCTTTCCCTCTCTCTACCCCTTTTTTCAACACTTTCTTATCAACCCCTTTTTCTTTTCTTTTAAATTAATTAGCGCGGGGATAAGTAGGAGTAAGCACTTTTAAGCAGCAGTAAGCGGGTTTAAGCCTGTTTGCATGGGCGTAAGCAAAGCCTACACTGGTTAAGCAAATTAGAAGCTAACTGAGTATAAGAAACTGTAACCAAAAGTTAGCAGTGCTTACCTTCTGTCACAGACCTACTTACAACTGCTCAAAAGTGCCTTAATCACTTTGAATCCAATGGCCCTTGTTCTTCCCAGCAACAAAATAAACAGCCTCTGCAAGGCCCGAACCCAGGACACTGAGCCATGTCAGATATACATAACCCTGATGTATTCACAAACATATCATCCAGCCCAGTCATTCAACAGTACAGAGAATGTATTCCATGTAGATGTATGTGTGTGTGTGTGTGTGTGTGTGTGTGTGTGTGTGTGTGTGTGTGTAAATACATTAATATCTAAACAAATACAACATATCTATATATGTAGATATGTATATATTTTATATATATATATATATATATATATATATATATATATATATATATATATATATATATACATATATATATATATATATATATATATATACATACACAAATACCTAGATCTATAGATATATATATATGTCTACATCTTTATGTCTAAATATATACAGCAAGTTATATATATGTAAGCATATATATATGTAAGTATATATATATATATATATATATATATATATATATAAGTATATATATATATATATATATATATATATATATATATATATATATATATATATATATATATATATGTAGGTATATACAGACATAGTCATATTTATGTAAATATATATATATATATGTATATATATATATATATATATATATATATATATATATATATATATATATATATATAATATATATATATATATATAGGTATATATGGGTATACATCTGTAGATAATGATAATGGGAAAATATATATGTCCACATGCACAATAAATGTCTTGTACGAATAGGTATACCCCTCCACAGCCAAACACCTCTACACTACAATACACTACCAAGTGTTGCAGATCCCATAACCAGGATCTGACATGACATGGGCACAAGATGTTAATAGTACTCCATCCCACCTGTATGATGTCAGACTGGTTGTTGTTGTTTGTCTTTTGGCTTTTTCCCGGTAAGGGGTCGCCACAGCGGAACTCCGGTCCGCTAATGATTGGCAGTAGATTTTTACGAAACGTTAAGATGCCAGCTCAACGCCCAACCTTCAACGAAGGGACGCCCATTTACGCACGCATGTCTTTTGAACACTACCCAACCATGGGGAGGACATGCAGACTCCACACAGAAGGCACTCCCAAGCCAAGCCAAGAATCGAACGGGAGAACCTCTTGCTATGAGGTAACAACACTACCGCCGTACCACCGCTGCTATGATGTCAGACTGGTATCGGTAACATATCATGCAGTACAGTCTGGCTCCCATAAGTAATGTACAATGTGGAAGTTATCAACATCCCTAGGATACATATACATAGACACATATATGCAGATACAGATATACATATATATATATATATATATATATATATATATATATATATATATGTGACTACACATACACACGCAGAGATATGTATAGTAAGATACATATGGAGAAGGTGCACACAATATGGAACAGCCACTATGCCTACAGTTAACACCTTAACAACTGGACACTGTATGAGCTACCCATAGAAATGACAATCGTTGGCTGCAACATAAACCTCACAGAGAGGTCATAGGATATAACACCACACACAGATTTGCATAAATGGAATACCTTTATTTGTGTACTATTACAGTGTATATGTCATGTCATATAGCTGTTCAGACACTGACATCCATATAAACAGAGTAATGCAACTGTGAAACAGTTATACTAATACAGTAGTCTGCAAAGGTTGACATATGTTGCTGTCCATGCTGAGCCCTTCAAATAGTACAATAGTAAAGACAGACTGGGCCACAGGATACCAAACAATCAACAGTAAGTAATGCAAGTAATGCAGGTGTACAGTTCAGCAGCCTCTATCTCCACTATGTACACAATCACTAGGTGGTAAAGACCTCAGTTGACACAATGGGATGTAACTGCTACATAACAAGGCATAACTGACACCATCACAAGCACACTGACAAACAGAACAGTCTGTATGGCAGGAGGCAGTAGGCCTGCATTAACCCAATTTGTGTAATTAATTTAAATATAGGTGAATTGTATGGTAATGTACATTCGGATACATTAAGGCAGCGCACCCCTGATATGCCTGCATGTTGTAACAGCCTAGGTTATTTATGGTGCATCCCCCTCTCCCCAGACTCAATAATACAGGACCATATACCACTGTTACATACACTGGCCTCTGGAGTGCATAAGGGCACACATGTATTGTGTAAGTGAAGCCCACACATATTTGGCTCCAGCCCCATCATATGTGTGGGGGATACAACAGCAGTGGACTTATGGCAAGAATGGCAGCGTGATACACTCACGGCTAACTACAGAACAACCCCTGACAGCATGTCATATGTGCAAAGCTTGGTATGTAGGTGGAGGACAGAGGCTGGAACATAGGCCCATATGTGGAAAACTGTTGTCATACACTAAGCAAGTCGCTGTTGTTACAGGATAGTCTGCAACATACCCTTAGTCTGGGATTTGAGGTTAGAAACATAAATGGATGTAGCCATGTACTGATAGCACTCAACACACACATACTGCCAGTGACATATCTGACACAGGACCTGTGTGGTGGACAGACAAAACATGATAGGCACACCTCTGGTCATCAAGAGGATAGACCCACAGTTGAGAGCTGTCCATAAACACCTGTGTAGGGCAGCCACATGGCAGAACTGTGTGCATGCATACCCACAATCTATGCAAACACTCCTAGGGCAACCCCATGCCTACACACACCACATCACCTTGCCCAGCTCCCAACAGTACACCTCTCACCCACACACATGGTGTCAAATGTATGGCCCACCCTTGGCCTCTGGCAAACCAACATCACACCCTGTGCATATGATGATACCTGTGCCACATCCCTGTCATCCATACCATCAATGCAGGGACAGGCTGATATGGTTCTGATGCACATGGTGACTGTGCTACAGTGTGCTGCAGTACTGCAGTGTAACATGTAGGGAGTAGAGTGTAATGCATATATGGCAGGTAGTGTAGCCATCCATCAATGATGCCTTGTAGCTGTTATCAACACTGGTTGGTTGTGGTCACTATAATGTTATCCATTTGTGTTGTAGGTGTACATGTATCAGCACTAGGATGCCCTGTGCATATGATGATACCTGTGCCACATCCATAACATCAATGCCGGGACAGGCTGATATGGTTCTGATGCACATGGTGACTAGACTACAGTGTACCACAGTAATGCAGTGTAACATGTTGTAGGGAGTAAAGTGCAATGCATATATGGCAGGTAGTGTAGCGATCCAGCAATGATGCATTATAGCTGTTAGTAGTGCTGGTTGATTGCAGTCCCTGTAATGTTATTAATTTGTGTTGTAAGTGTACATGTGTCAGCACGAGGATGGTCTGCAGTCATATTCCACAATGGGGTATGTCACTGTGGTGACACCATGGCTGTGACATATCTGGGGTACAGTTGAACACATTTCACAGGTTACTAAACTGGTTATTGCCTGTGCCACATGCACAGGTGGCCCGCTGAGGCATGTATACCCTGAAACCTGATGTAGACCCATCCACATACACGCACACTGTTACTTAGCAACACTGGGACTAGGCCCCTACCTAGCTATGTAGTGATACTGAAGTGTGTGGCTTGCATTGCACACACCACACAGCATTTAGGGTGAAGTGTGTCCCAGGTTACATGTTACATGCAGAACATCCCCAGACATGTATAGTATGCTAATGGGGATGTAATGGGTGTATTTGGACAATGCATAGTGTGACATACCATCATATACACATTTGCAGACACATAACAGCCAGACACACATCTGAGATACCAGGGCCTTTCGCTGCTAATTAACTTGACCATGTGTCCACTGTGTTACAGGTAGGCTGCACACATCACATGCATAACTGGCTTGGATTGTGGTAACAGTTACCTGTATAGTTGATGGCGACAGTGGAAACCATAATGTGGTACATGGGACATATACCGGGTGTACCTTGGTGTAATGACAGTGTACACAGCACCTACATACCCCAATGGATATTGTACTCCCTAAAACCCATGATGACACTCTCCCATACCCACCATCACACATTGACCGTGACTGCAATACAACCCATAGTATACCCCAACAGTGGTACTACAGGGATATACATCTCATGCACATGCCACACACGTAGTAGGGTGTTGCATTGTCATGCCTCACCTATGGGCAGCAACAACACTATCTGTACTACTGTGTGGCAATGGGTATTGTAATAGGAGTATGTGTCCTTGGAATGCTGTACCCTGCAGATATATGGACATGCACAACTACACACACATGCCAGAACACAATGGATATCCCATGCCTATCACCCCATTTGTAAAATACTGTTATGCTGGTACTGCAAGGCTTGTGTAGCCAGTATGGGGGAACTTAACAGGGTACGTGTAATGTCCCATACATCAGCAGCCACAACTGACTATGGCAATGGGTGTTGCGTTGGTTGTGAAGGCCCTCATGGAATTCTCAAGTACAGGTGTGCTAACACACAGACACAGACCCTGCTATACTCAGTCATGCAGAAGTAAACGTGTCAATACAGAGGTGCATCCCTGCAGGTGGTCATAGCTGTGTACCTAGCTATTGTCCAAGGGGAGATGGGTTGTGTCAGGGTTGTGTGTGCAGTGTTATCCTGCCACCTGCCAGGTGGCAGTGGGCAATCTACTGACAGACACTAGTGTCATGACCCTCAGGGTGAGAATGACATGCATCACCCATTCCTCCAAGTGCCTCCTGTACATGGCCACTGAGGTGATCAAGTTGACATGTATGCAACATGCATTACAACACATGGTTAGTGTCTGTGATGGAGACGTGCATCTAAGCATTTATGGTTGACTGTGGTAGTGTAGGGGAGGTACCTGTGGCATGTGGTGCATACAGAATGACATCTCCTATATGTGCCACTTCTTACACAGCTGGGCAGACATGTCCGTATCAATCAAGCTTAGGTTGCCTGTACATATCCCAGCTGGATACCTGTGATCTGCACATCTGTACAGGGACTGACAGTCAGCTTGGCAAGTAGTTATGCAGTAGCATGAGTGTGTTGACAGATAGACATCTGACAACAACATGTATGCCATAACTACGTGTCGGATGCCCTCACTAACATGTGCTGTACAGACGGTAGTCTACAGTTACATTCCACATGATGGATCATTACCCAGTAAGGGGTATATACTGTGACACAGCTCACATACCAGGGATACAACAGGGAGGCCTCAGTGTACAGCCATGCTCGCAGGTGTGCCGGTTGTCAGTACTACATTAAGCACTCTGCTCTTGCCTGGGTTAGCACTGTCAACAGTAGTACTGCCGTGATACACTACTTGCCAGTGTGACAGCACATACCCTGGACTATTACACTTGTATGTAACACATTCACATGGATAACAGTGCTGTACAGGCCTCATATATGTCTGTGTCCCACACATGACACTCACAACCCTTGCTACTGTAATGACAGCACATAGGTGCATGTATTGTACATGCCATTACATACACTTATTACAGGTTATCAGACTGGGTGGTGTGTCCTGGTTACCAGGGCTAAGCTATGCTTAGCAAGTATCAACACTGCTGCAATTTAACAGCTAAGTTGATTTGCACACTGGTAACTGCTGCCTACACTGTGTAAGTGCCCATACATTTACCCATAGCTCAGTACTGGTTAGCTTCGCACAAACCCACTTAAAGCAGCACAAAACTGCCTTAACCACTCTGTATCTGACAGCCCTTGTTCTGCCCAGCAACAAAATTATAAAGTATGAAGGAAAATGTAAGTCTATTAGAAAGTAAGAGTATGTGACAAAATGCATGAACCTGAAATGTACTGTACATAGAGATGTGACAGTCTGCACATAGTGGAAAGTTACTGAGGAAAGAGACTGTCTGAAAGTAATAAACATGTCCAATATATGGAAATGCATCTGATTTTCTTTTTCTGCCTAGGGATGTTATGACATCATGTAACTTTAGAGCTATGAGGAATGCCCCTATTGGTTAACCATGCTTCCAGTGTTCTTATTTTTTCAGCGTTACTTTTCCAATGAGTCAGCATTTAATAGTCTATATATAAGCTACAGTTTTTGTTTGTTCTGGGAGTCGCCCTGATATTTCTCAGAGGCTCCTGCACATGTGTAATAAAGTTACTGAACGAGAGGAAGTCTTTTGTCTTTATTCTGCAAATTGGTGCCATTTACTTGGATCTGATCTGGCAGTGCTGCGGTCACTCAGGGCTGGTGGATGTCCTGGTTTATGGGCCCATGACAAGATGTTGTCTTTTCTTACAGTATTTCCACCAGTTCCTTTTCTGAATGGGAAAAAAAAATGAAAAAAAAAATTGTAAAACTAATACTGGGTGCCAAGAATATGTTTTCATACACTTTCCTCACTTTCAGTTCAAAGGTAAGTGGCATGATTTTATTTTGGGTATGTGTCTGATGTGTGATTGAGGGATTAATCGAAAAGTTCTGGTGACATAAGTATGCACATGTGAGTATGGGATATTACGGCATTAATCGTCGTTTCCTTTCTGTATTGAACAGAATAAATAAATATGATTATTACTGATCATGGGAGTGAGTGTGGGAAGTTTAAAGGAGCCAGAAAAAGGAACCCCTGCAGGTTATATGTATTTTCTTGTGTCCTGGGACGGTTGTTTGTATTTGTCTCAGTGGGTCTCCCTCACAAAAGATGATGGTAAGCTCGCATTCCCCAAGCACGGAACCTTTAATAGAGATATTTTGTCAATTTACAAACTAAATTAAAAAAGAAAGGAAAGAGGGTCTTGGGGATGTGCTGGGCAACGTTCAACGAGTGGATGGCAGAGGCAAAGGATAGGGAGAAGGATTCCATTGTTTCTAGCTTAAAGAATAATCAAGAAAGGATTAAATGCCAATTACGAGGCTTAGCCTATACGGCAAAAAAGTTAGATGTTTTTAATGGTAAAACTTTGCAAGAACCACCTATTAAAGGTTTTTATCCGGTGGCAGAATTATCTAAGTTACAAATCACTGAATCCTCAGAAGATGATAATGTATGCTTTCCTCCTCGTCCTCCCACTGCCCCACCCACTTATGTACAGGACAGACCCCCTACCCACTGTTCTCCAACAATTGCCCGACCCACCAGAGCAATGGGTCACGCCACCATGGCAGGGGCAGGTAGTTCAGCAGGAACGTTGAGACCCGACCTACAACAGCATACCCCAGACTCTATGTCACAATCACATGGGGCTTCTGGGGGGGCACAATATGATTTGAGAGACAGAAAAATGGAAAATAAAGATAGAGGAGACAAAGCTACTCACCAAATGAACTTTAGGTCTAAGTCCAGATACCGAAAGGGTGGAGGACATCATTGTGCCTACCGCCAAGGCCCGTCTGGCCAGTATCCAATAGTCATTGATGGCGAGGATGGTTACTATAGCCCTGATAAATTTAACCCAGACTCCGTCCCCTCATCCTCTTCAGAGGATGAAGACCGGTTAATGTCACTCATGGAAATCCATAACCTCCCCCACAGCTGGGATAATCAGGCTCCTGCTACTAAAGTCATGCCCTGGGCATGGTCAGCAGTGGACTTCCAAGCAATAACAAAATCACTACCTTCAATTTGCAGTAATTGGGCAAAAGTCCAGAGAGTGGTTACAGGCCATGTAAACCTTCAAAATCCCACGATCGAAGACGTTTGTGCCATTCTTTAGTATGCTGTCCCTCCTGATTTGTGTAAATGAATCTGGGATCATGCAAGTGTCCCTACTTCCATCCCTAAATATGGTACACAAGGTGATAATGGGTTCAAAGCAGTGCAACAGCGTCTAATAGATGCTATCATTGTTATCATTCCATCGACCTCCAACTGGTCAAAAATCAAAGCCGTAGTACAAAACGAAGATGAGTCTGTCGAAGATTTTCTTACCTGGTTAACTGAAGCCTTTGAGGCATACTCCGGTTACCCAGAACCCACAGAGGGTGCAGCTGTTAGTGGCCTGTCATCTACCTTCATTGATGGGCTGAGGTCTGTGATTAGAGATAAAGGAAGTCTGCCTTAGTTGGCCTAGTTTAGGCCTGCATTACTTAATTACTCAAACCCAGTATCTGTCGGATCAGTTGGCTCAGCAACAAAAAGATTTGTAAAGCAAATTACTAAATGTTCAGATCCAGATGTTTACTGCTTTTGGGCAGAGAGGAAGAGGAAGGGGCAGAAGAGGAAACACTCAAGGAAGGGGTAGAGGTGGCCAAAATCACAACCAGAATTACTCTAGTAATCAACACCAATTTCAGCAGTCGACCCAACAGCAACAATCTGAGTGCTATAACTGTGGGCAGGCTGGCCATTGGAGAAATAATTGACCATATCTGGCTTCACAACTGCCTCTCCCTGTCACCAACAACAACCTGTATGTGTTGGAAACACCACAACAAACCAATCCTTTTTCACAGCAGTGGAATTCGGCTTGGATCCTACCTATTTGGTCTGAAGGCCATAATCAACCTGGATGCCCTGAACAGCCTCAACAGCAATTGCTTCCCTTACTGCCAGTAGACCAAACTGGGCTATACATCATATTGACCCTTAAAAATGGTACACACCCTTTTCTAATAGATACTGGGGCTACTAAATCCATGTTAACCTCGTCTGCTGCAGCAGGTATTACTCTTTCGAGCAGATCTACTAAAGAGGTAGGAGTCTCCGGAGTGTCCATACAGTATCCTGAAACTGTACCAACACCAGTCTCCTTGGGCCCTTTACAAGGGGAACATGCTTTTCTTGTAGGACCATCAGTGCCATTAAATCTTTTAGGTAGAGACTTGCTTTGCAAAATGGGGGCTATTATTTTCTGTACTGAAGATGGTGCCTTCCTACAGGTGCCCCCAGATACCCACAATGAAGCCCTTGGCCTTCTCTGTGACTCTGTGTCTCTACAGCTCCTAACAGTCCAAGATCCACTAATAACAAAATATTTAGATTCACTACCTGCCCCCCCCCCTGTGGATTACCCATGACAATGATATTGGGCTACTCACGTCTGCTACTCCCGTTCGTATTGCATTAAAACCTGGTGTTCAGTTGCCTTCAGTACCCCAATATCCACTTTCTAAGGAAGCAGAACAAGGTATCCAACCAGTATATCCTCTTTAATAGAGCAATCCATTATCGTTCCCACAGTAAGCCTGTGTAATACACCAATTCTCCAGTTCAAGAAACCAGGAAGACAGGTTTATCATTTCATGCAAGACCTCAGACAAGTCAGTAAGGACATTCTGCCAGCCTTCTCTGTAGTGCCTAACCCTGCTACGATACTCAGCTGTATTCCCCCACCTGCCGAGTATTTCACGGTAATAGACATTTCTTCCACTTTTTTTTTCCATACCAGTCCATGTAGACAGCAAGTATCTATTTGCTTTTACATACAGAGGGCAACAGTACACCTGGACAAGGTTAGCACAAGGGCATGTTGAGTCCCCTACACTTTTCTCTAGGGAAATGTTTCGACAATTACAGGATCTTAAGTTACCAACTACTTCAGTTTTAGTTCAGTATGTGGATGATATCCTAATTGCTTCTGCGACCAAACAAGCATGTTTGGATGACTCTCTGCTGGTACTTCGTTTTTTGGCTCAGCGAGGGTTTAAAGTTAATAAGGCTAAGTTACAGTTTTGCCAACCCGAAGTTCAGTATTTGGGTAATATCACAGCCAGCTCTCATTGAGTTCTGCCCTCACACATCGATACCATTCAATGGGCCCCCAGGCCTACCACCCAATGTCAGTTAAGAGGTTTTCTGGGACTAGCAGGGTATTGTAGACAATGGGTCCCTAATTTTTCTGAGCTTTCAGGACCACTATTACCCTTACTAAAAAAGGACACAGCTGATCCTTTGTCCTGGTCAGACGATCATGAAGCAGCTTTCAAGCTATCAAATCTGCTCTAATAAACCCATCCACTCTTGGTCTACCTGATTATACTAAACCATTATTTCTATTCTGTTCCAAATGAGACAAGTTTGCACTGGGCCTCCTGGCTCAACCATATAGACCAGTGGCTTACTACAGTACTCAGACCCAGTAGTGGTGGGATACCCTCCCTGCCTGAGGGCAGTGGTGGCAGCAGCCTTACTAGTAGAAATGGCAAGTCCTTTGACCCTGGGCCATCAAACCGTACTAGCAGTGCCACACGCAGTACAAGCCCTTCTTCTCAAAACTAGAACCGAGTATTTTTCGCCAGCCAAACTTGCTAGGTATGAAATAAACTTGCTCAGTAACCCTGCATCACAAATTGTTTGCTGTCCACCACTAAACCCAGCCTTTTTGATTCCAACAGTTACTGAGGGAGAACCCCATGACTGTGTGTGTGTTGTTAACTCTGTGCTTCCTCCTAGGATTGATCTTGCTGATACTCCACTTGCTAATACTGACCACATCCTTTTTGTGGATGGATCCTGTTTACGTGATAAACTTGGCCAACTAACAGCAGCATGGGCAGTATGCTCCAGACATGAAGTCATTTCTATTTGTAGGCTGCCAGCAGGTACCTCAGCCCAAGTGGCAGAACTCGTGGCATTAATGCATGCATGCAAACTTGCAGATGGAAAAACTGTTACAATTTACACTGAATCTAGATACGCTTATGGTGTTGTACATGATTTTGGGACATTGTGGAAAGAGCGTGGATTCCTGACATCCTCTGGAACTGTTATAAAACATGCCTTTTATGTTGATAACTTACTAAAGGCCTTACTCTTGCCTTCAAAAATTGCTTTTGTAAAATGTGCAGCTCACCAATCAGTTGACTCTTTTGAAACAAAAGGCAATGCCTTAGCTGATTGGGCTGCCAAACAGGCTGCGCTAAATGGTGCTGTTCAGGGAAATGATATGCAGCCTATCTATCAACAGTCTATGCAGATGTCCTTGTTCACACATGATGTTTTAAAGGCTTTACAGTGTGAAGCTACGGAAGCTGAAAGAGAGACTTGCCAAAAGTTTCAGTGCTTTAAAAATGCACAATCCATTTGGCAACACCCCGACAGCAAGCTTGTCTGCCCTAAATCTATGCATCTTTCTGTTGTAAAGGCTAACCATTTACCCTCCCATATTGGCATTCAGGCTTTACTGAAATTGATCCTCCAAGACTAGTTTGCCCCCTCCCTCTCAGCTTCTGTATGCCATTGTATCAACACTTGCTCTGTATGTTTACAGCATAACATTGCAAAAGGGACTAGAGCCCAACCTCAACTGCGCCAAAACCTCAGGGGCCTTTTTGCTCTTTGCAATGGGATTTTATTAACTACCATCCTGTAATCATTTTAAATATGTATTAACTGTTGTTGATGTCTTTTGTGGTTTGTTAGAAGCATATCCATGTACAAAAAATGATGCTATCTATGTTGCCAAAAAACTATGCTATGATTGTATCCCCAGGTTTGGAGTTTCCTGTACTATATACTCTGACAGGGGTACACATTTTACTGCTCAGTTAATTCAGGCACTAAGTTCTATGCTAGCTATCACACTCAAGTTTCATTGTCTGTATAGACCTCAAGGCTCTGGCATTATAAAACGAATTAATCAAACTTTAAAGACAAGGTTGGCAAAACTTACCTCAGAAACAGGGATGACATGGGTACAAGCCCTTCCTTTAGCATTATTTTTAATCCGCTCTCAGGTTCACCCAACAAAGGGTCTCTCCCCACATGAAATTATTATGGGATGCCCCATGTGTCTCTCCCCATGACTCCACTTCCAGCCTTTTCTGCAATTGATAATTTTGATGCAAATGTTTTGCTTTACTGTAAATCTCGTTTCTGTCTTACAGCAGTATCATAAACAAGTTGCAGCAGCCCAGCAATCCCCAAATCCTTTTCTGGAACCTTCCTTGCTACCTGGGGACTGGGTGTATGTGCAATCTTTTTCTCAAAAAACGTCTCTCCAACCTCGTTGGAAGGGACCATTTCTGGTACTTCTCACCACCTCGTCAGCAGTGCGACTTCGAGGCTCTCCTGTGTGGATCCACATGTCACACTTTAAAAAGATTATATCATCAGATTCTCAACAACCTCTTCCATTCACAGCTCCTGCTCTTGAACCCATTGCAGCTCACACCAGAAGCAAAACTCCACACCTCAAGATGATGACTGATGATAAAAGATTACTCTGTTCCACGTCTCCAGTATCACCTTCTACTTCACCACTGCAACAAGCCTTTCGTCAACATTACTGCATGGCCATTTTTATTACCCTCCTTATTGTACTGATTTTCCTACCTACTCTGGCCATTTCTCTTTACAGCAGATACCATCTCAGTTCATGAAAGAGCAGCCTGGCACCCACCTTTTAACAGTTACCAAGCCATCAAATATGCTTATGCTTCTACATTCAATGATTCTGTCTGCTGGATCTGTGCAACTATCCCCACTTCACATGATGGATTGCCACTGACAGTTAGTCCTTTACCTACTAATAATTATTTTACCATCCATTTTAATATTTCTGGGGGATTGTGTAAAAAGACACATTCAGATCGAAACTGTATCTCTGACTTTGGCATATCGACAAGGCATTGTTATGCCTAAAACAAAAGGGAAGAAAGAAAGTCAGGTCAAGCAATTGTAGCATAACAATTCAGTGAGTATGTGCCATCATAAACTACACAGCTTTACAGTCAATTAATGTTACGGCACCATTCAAGAACTATTCAGATTGGCAGACCTGTAATGCTACTGGAACGATGCTGGGGCCAAAAGAGGTATGGATCTTTGAAAATAGCCCTACAATGACAAATTATTCACAACTCTCATGACTTAAGCTAGACTTATATGATGTATTCTCCCAAGTAGTGTTCAATAACAATGCCACTACAAAATTTCCACTATGCTCTTAGAAGAAGGATTGTATTTTATATGTGGTAGAAAAGTATATAAATGGTTACCAGGAAATTGGTCTGGTAGTTGTTTCCTGGGTTATCTTATCCTAGTAATTCACCATGCTACTTCACTACCCCAAGGAAAGATCAGAAACACTCAAGAAATAAAGGCACCTTCTAACCCAGTGGGGAATGTGTATGCATTATGGATTTACCACCACGACCTCGCTCATGCAAGCGCCAAAGGACTTTCTCACATGGATCTGGGAGATGATGTCATAGCAGGAGCTGGTATCCTACCAGCTTATGGAATAGTAAAATCAATTTGGGAACTGAGAAAATTGTCTAAACTTCTTGATGTCTTAAGCAATGCTACCTTTTCAGCTTTAGAGTTGGTAACGAATAAACTGACTGCTATGAGGTCTGTAGTCCTCCAAAATCGTATGGCCCTTGATTTTGTACTTGCAGCTAAAGGTGGTACTTGTGCTTTAATCCAAGAGGAGTGTTATACTTTTATTCTTGACAACCAGCACGAAATTGAGAGCCATCTTGAACTTATACAAAAGGGTTCTGAACTCTCTGAAGCTGAAAAAGCCAATAGCTCCATGTCGGCTTGGTTAACCAATCTCTTCTCCGGATGGGGAGGAGGCCTACTTAAAGTGATTTTAACAATTGTGGTATTAATAATTTTCGTCTTTTTATTATTGCTTATAATAAAAGTGTGTATATTGAGGCTTATGTCTTCCAAAACGAATGCCAAAGTGCCTAACTTTTATGTGTCTGCAGTAACTGATGATGTCCAAGAAAAGAGCAGTATTAATGATGAGATTGAAAAGCTTAATAGCATGGTTATGTTAGAGTTTGGAAAAATGTATGAGGAACTGAATGGTGATGCTTACAGAGCATCAAATGAGGGATTGTTAAGTATGAAGGAAAATGTAAGTCTATCAGAAAGTATGAGTATGTGACAAAATGCATGAACCTGAAATGTACTGTACATAGAGATGTGACAGTCTGCACATAGTGGAAAGTTACTGAGGAAAGCGACTGTCTGAAAGTAGTAAACATGCCTATATATGGAAATGCATCCGATTTTCTTTTTCTGCCTAGAGATGTAATGACATCATGTAACTTTAGAGCTATGAGGAATGCCCCTATTGGTTAACCATTCTTCCAGTGTTCTTATTTGTTCAGTGTTACTTTTGTAATGAGTCATCTTTTAATAGTCTATATAAGCTACAGTTTTTGTTTGTTCTAGGAGTCACCCTGATATTTCCAAGGGGCTCCTGCACATGTGTAATAAAGTTACTGAACGAGAGGAAGTCTTTTGTCTTTTATTCTACAAAATGAACAGCCCTTGAACCCAGGACCTTTTACACTGAAGTCACAACACTTAACCACTACACCATGACCACTGTGAAGACAGCCATTGTTTTACCAATATAGCTGTCAATACACATATTGAGTAGTATTGAACAATTGCCTTTAGTTCCTAAATTGTGTAATCTTTGTTATTAATATGACTGTTGCATCACATATGTTGTTTTATCATAATGTGCACATAGCAGATATATACGGTGAGATACATCTGGGAGAGTATACACAACCATGATGTTTACTCAGGGCAGGAATATGGTTGTCTACATATAATAGGTCTATATATGTCTACATGTACATACACATGTATACTCACACATATGTCTGCATACACATCTGTATAGTGCTACATATATATGGTCATGTCTACATCTCTTCGTATGTACACGCACACACACACACACACAGATATATATATATATATATATATATATATATATATATATATATATATAAAATATACATATATGTATATATACATATATGTCTATATAGCTATATATGTATGCACATCCTATGTGTACAGATATGCCTAGCTATGTTGGTATATATGTACATATCTATAACTATATGTGCATACATATCTATTCTGATATACCTACTACTGTCAATATATATGTAAATATCCATACGTATATGTGCATATGTATCTCTATTTGTATATGTGTAGATATATATTGCTGTGTATATGTATATATCTGGGTGTTTATATGTACATATATGTACATATACATATCCCTCTATATATGTTGATATGTATATGTGTATATATCTATATAGATATCTGGATAATTATATATACATATATTTTCACCATATGTCTTGAACATGGAGTGCAGCCGTACCTCAGCCCCTATAGTCCCAACTCCATAGTGCAAGGGAATGCCAGGTGTGTATAGCAGGTATATTTGTAGATAATTGCTACTATTATAGGGATTGTCTTCACAGACATGCTGTGTGTGGGAGGTCACATCT
Source organism: Protopterus annectens (assembly GCF_019279795.1). Classification (NCBI taxonomy): domain Eukaryota; kingdom Metazoa; phylum Chordata; order Ceratodontiformes; family Protopteridae; genus Protopterus; species Protopterus annectens. The sequence continues at coordinate 808,950,497 of NC_056733.1, read as the reverse complement.
GCTTTTAAAATGTGCACCATTGGCTACTGCCAGGCATCCTAAGGACATCATAGTACATTACCGCTGCTAGCACGTCATGCTCCTGTGGACTACAGCAGAGATATTGGCTAATATATGTGGACATTCTGACACACTCTGGGCAGTCCAGAGGTGTACACATAACCACTTAGTGCAAGACACGTGGACCAAGCCTGACAATGTGGATGTTAACAGCAATGTAGATGGGTATAACACGTAATGACTTGTATACATTTGCCCCCATAGGTTATGCATTCACACACCCCTGTCTGTTCTGACACATAATAACCACTGGTACAGAGCTGCCATGGCCACATACTACCCACTAGATATTGAAATACATCTGTACAGCATCCCACTGCTCTGTATGACATAGATGACTGTTAAGGGAGGACCAGCAGCAGTACATCTGGCAAGTATCTGTACATGACATCTCACTGGGTACATACACTAAGCTGCTAGGCATGTAACAAAGCACTGTGCAGGCTACAGGCAGACTGGCTTAACACTGGCCAACATTTCCTATGGGGGCATGCACATGTACCTGCATATATTGCAGGCTCTACAGGCATGTCATAGCACAGAGTATGATATATCAGTGTGAAAGTGCATAACCACAGCCAATGTGAACACAGCTACAATCACATATGGTAAGCTAGTGTTATATTACAGTATATGGACTATTTGTTCAACACCATCCTCATATGTGCCACTCACACACTAACCCTACATATACTGGGCCGCTGCACAGTGTGGTCTGATGCCTGTCTGTGGTATGGGACATGTGTGTGTATGACCCTACAAACATGTAAGCCAATAGGGTAACATACAATAGAGCAGCATGTAACATCAGAGAGAACGGGACCAAGAACAATGACATCTACCACAGTCTGTACACAGGCCAAAGTACATATTATCAATACACACACTGTTGACCTTCAATTTACATACACAGAACTCAGTACTGTACACACAACCACAGAATGTCCAGGTGATGTCATCAGATATAACCCCTACTATACATAACATGTGTAGCAGTCTGATATCTCACGGGCGTGTTATCAGTTATGATGTCACTAATTATGGTGTACAGCACATATGCACCTCTTACTGCATGACATATGTACAAAAGTTGACAGAGTTGTGGCTGGTGGCACATACACAGGGCTAGTATTGACATGTTGCGGTGATAACCTCATACATTTACTGTTGTACCAGGATTTGTTGCAACATATGTCCTATGAGGGATATGAAGTCAGTAACCCTCATAGCTGTCACCATCTACAGACTGCAATCCTCACACTACCTTCTGCAGTCCACGGATAGGTGCTCTGAGGGTAACACATGAAACAAATGGCACTACATACTGCCCAGTCTGCAGATGACCCTACAGATGAGGTTCCCTCATAAACATAGCACTGACATGGCAGTTATTAAAAGATATAGGACAGCCATATCCACACACACCCTGTTAAACCAACATTACTCCAAATGCAATATCGCAGCACTTACAGTCTACAGTCATCAGGCACATCCTCCTCCCATGTGTTGCCCTGTTTCCACAGTGTATGTTGTTAGAGGTAAATTCCCAATCCATCTGAGATGCTGTTTGCCAAACAACAGAACAAGTTCCTGCTCAAAGTGAATGAAAAGGCCCAACACCAACATGATGTTCCTAGATATTGGAGTGTGTTTCCATGCAGTTGGCAATGGGAATGCTACCACAGCTGTTCCACATGCAATCAGCTATAGGAAGGCTGCAATTTGTGCAGAGGCCATCAGCTGATCATGAGCATCAATTAAAATACACATGCTGCTGCCTAAGCAAAGCAAGTGTAGGTCTCCACATCCACCAGAGAGGGAGTGAGAGAGGCAGACAGAGGCAAAGTAAAGTCAGGGAAAGGTGGGAGAGTAAAACATAAGCATGTTTAGGTCACACATCTACCAGCACAGGGTATCAAACCCCTGACAACTATGTAGTGCTATCACATTTCTATGCAGTTATCGGATGTGCCACATAGGTTACCTGTTAAGGAGCCCTCAAAACTTATATGTGATGGTGAGTGGCATCTGCAACAGGGATATGATAGCTATATGGTAGGTGTAGTACATGTGCCTGTCCACATGAACAGGTGCCAGTATCAACACAGCTACACTCTCACAGGGACACACACACATTGACACACATGGCTGGGCCAGGAATACAACTCATCACTAATGAGATTGCCACAGCACATTACTGTGCAGGTATCACATGCACCACATGGGTCATACAGAGGTTATATGGGCAAAGAGTATGTGGAGGTGTCTGACATTGGACAGCATGCTTCAATATGCCATTGGGGGTTGTAGTGAGTGTGAATGTGATCATACGCATAATACAACACACACACACACACACACACACACACACACACACACACACACACACACACACACACAGTGCCAGTATTGACATGCATGGGTGCATTGCTTCTTGGGTGTGTAGTCATCGACTGTGCCAGACAGCTATACAAGGCTAGGTGATGGGTATACCTTGGCTTCATACCGCATGACAATGGTCTACATTGTGGCTCAGGGGTGTAGTTTCTGGATTTGCCATCCAGTCACCTGGGTGACTTTTGTGTGTGGCCAATGCTGAACATTGCTTGCCATGTATGTGTTCCTTAGTACATGACATGGACGGTGTCTGGGATATGCACATCTTCCACATGCATGTACTTTGACATGTGGAACTGTACCTGGGGTGTCTGGCCCATGTTGTGAACACAGACTGTCATCAAATGTGCCAGTCCTGGCCTCATATGGTGGGAACTGGTAATGAACAGCCGGTTTACCCTGCACCTATATTGATAACATGATACTGGCATTCCAGGTGTCAGTGGCATCTGTCCATACAGGGCATGTTTTCAGGCATGGTATGTCCTTTGTGGGCCAGATTTGATGGCACAGCAGGTGTTGCAGGTGTCCAGTGGGGAACATGAGGAAGGTGCACTGTCAGCATGTACATGCCTATTGGCCAGATGGACAGGGTGCCATGCCCTCTGTAGCCCACTGCAATCACACCATGGTTACTATCAGTGGGCAATATGCAGGGTACTACCAACATAGCGGCTTGTTGCCTAGGGAAGTCTGTGTGTGTGTGTGTGTGTGTGTGTGTGTGTGTGTGTGCATGAGACATGGGTTGAGAGTGTTCTCTGGGTAATACTGGGGTTGCTAACTGTGTTTGCCTGGCTGTCACATGTATGGGTATGGATTTGCACCCCAGCCTCTCGGCTATTTCACATCTGTTATCCCTGTATTGAGGACATTGTGATATATACTAAGGCCACCATATAAGAAATTTGCAAAACTCACTCCACATTGAGCCGAGTTGTTACACACAACCACCTCCACACAGGATATGAGTTACACAAACAAACACACAGACACACACACACACACACACACACACACACACACACACACACACACACACACACACACACACACACACACACACACACACACATACTCACACACACACACCTGACATGGCTGGGGTAAGAATTCCTATGTAACTAGTTTATTACACTACAGCACTACACAGTTATAGGGCAAAGGTGTATTTCACAATGAATGACATCAGCAGGATTGCCAAAGTAGGGCATTTAAATTGTAGTGAGTGTGGCTGGGCTAAAATGCATTGCTCCCTACAGAAACATTGAAAGACACACAAAACATCCACAGCTGCCATGTGTGGGAAAACAACCCCTACCCATGTTTTAGATCACACTACAGCATGAAGCTGTTATAAGATGCACCACAGGGATTATTGGAGTACTCCTTCCCCAAATGTGTATTTCACAATGAATGACATCAGTGGGATTGCCAAAGTAGAGCATTTGAATTGTAGTGAGTGTGGCTAGGCTAAAATGCATTGCTCCCTGCACAGACATTGAAACATACACAGGAATAAAATCCCTACCATAGCGCTATATCACACTACAGCATGAAGCTGTTATAGGATGCACCACAGAAATTAATGGTGTACTCTTTACCCAAAGGTGTATTTCACAATGAATGACATCAGCAGGATTGCCAACATAGGGCATTTGAGTTGTAGTGAGTGTGGCTAGGCTAAAATGCATTGCTCATTACACAGGTATTGAAACACACACAAAACATCCACAACTGGCATGTGTGGGAATAGAACCCCTACCAGATTTTTATATCACACAACAGCATGAAACTGTTATAGGATGCACCACAGGGACTACTGAAGTATTCCTTCCTCAAAGGTGTATTTCACAATGAATGACATCAGCAGGATTGCCAAAGTAGGGCCTTTGAATTGTAGGGAGCGTGGCTAGACTAAAATCCATTGCTCCCTACACAGACATTGAAACACACACACAAAACATCCACAACTGCCATGTGTGGGAATAGAACCCCTACCAGAATTGTATATTACACTATAGCATTAAGCTGATATAGGATGCATCACAGGAATTTTTGGCAAATTTTTTCCCCAAAGGTGTATTTCACAATGAATGACATTGGCAGGATTTCCAAAGTAGAGCATTTGAATTGTAGTGAGTGTGGCTAGGCTAAAATGCATTGCTCCTTACACAGATAAAGACACACACAGTTGCTATGTCTGGGAATAGAACTCTTACCTAACTAGTTCATCACACTACAGCAGTACACAGTTATAGGGCATGCCACAGAGATTATTGGGCTACATCTTTCCGAAAGGTGTATTTCACGGTGTATGATATCAGCAGCCTTGACAAAGTAGGGCAATTAAATTGTAGTGAGTGTGACTAGTCTAAAAAGCATTTCTCTATACCCAGACAGTGATACACACACACACACACACACACACACACACACACACACACACACACACACACACACACGGGTCTATATTAGATACTCAAAGTTACTGAACTTCGAATACGATATGATCAACACTATATTGTCGAAGTCCAGTAACATCGAATACCTAATAAAGACATGAAAAAAAGTAAAAAAAAAACAGAACTACTTGCTTTAAGCAGGGGGCAAGCTCCCCTGCACCCCCCACACCCCCTGCTACTTAAATATTCCAACTCCAAGACCGCACTACATTGAAGTAAACATAAATGTCCCCTTACAGAGATTTCCGTTTACCTCTTCGATGTGCTGCAGTTTCACCGTTTACATGTCGAGAATGTCAGATTCAACATTGTGAACATTCGCAATTCTAATATAGACCCCACACACAGTTGCCATGTTTGGGATTAGAACTCCTACCTAACTAGTTTATCACACTACAGCAGTACACAGTTATAGGATGTGCAACAGAGATGACTGGGCTGCACCTTTCCAAAAAGTGTATTTCACAGTGTATGACATCAGCAGTCTTGATAAAGTAGGCCATTTGAATTGTAGTGAGTGTGACTAGCCTAAAACGCATTGCTCTCTACACAGACAGTGACACACACACAAGTGCCATGTCTCAGATGAGAACACCTACCTAAGTAGTTTATCACACTACAGCAGTCTGCAGTTATAGGACACGTCACAGAGATGACTGGGCTACATCTTTCTGAAAGGTGTATTTCACAGTGTATGACATCAGCAGCCTTGACAAAGTAGGGCATTTGAATTTTAGTGAGTGTGACTAGCCTAAACCTTATTGCTCTCTACACAAACGGTGACACACACACAGTTGCCATGTCTCGGATTAGAATTCTTACCTAACTAGTTTATCACACTACAGCAGTACACAGTTATAGGATGTGCCACGAAGATCACTGGGATACAGCTTTCAGAAAGGTGTATTTCACAGTGCATGACATCAGCATCCTTGACAAAGCAGGGCATTTGAATTGTAGTGAGTATGACTAGCCTAAAAAGTATTGCTCTCTACACAGACAGAGACACACAGTTGCTATGTCTGGGATTAGAACTCCTACATAACACACTACAGCAGTATGCAGTTATAGGAAGCACCATGGAGATTACTTGCTTGCACTTTTCACAAGGATGTATTTCAAAGTGGATGACCTCAGCAGGCTTGTCATACTACGGCTATGGGGAGGGCAGTGTGTGTGCATAGGCCATAACCCATTCATCTAGAGGTTGACACACCACATGCGGGCACACACAGGGTTATATTCCACAGGTATGTGTATACAGCTGCTAGCTAACTACTTCCTTGTACAGCCATGTTGCACAGCTAGCACTTGCACCACATAGTCCGTAATGCTGACAGGTGCCAGTGGCTAAGGTCTACAGTGAGTGACATCCGAACCTCATGTGGTTGTAGCCATTTGGCTGTGTGCTGGGTGAGACAGGCCTCATAATGGATGGCCCCTTGTGACAGTCACTCTCTTCCACACATCTGTGTACTTCTACTTTTGTCTTATTATAGTGTGTTGTCTTTGGATATATGCCTGTATTCCTATCCAGTGTGTGTGCAAAGCATGAGTGCTGCATGCTGAGGAGTGTCTGCACTAACATCTGCAATTGCCAGATATGTCTGGTCCACTGTTGTTTGCAGACATGGTCTTCATTTGTTTAAGTGTTTGAGCATGCCCAGTATGACCTTTCGGTATGTTGTTGGCTGACATTGCCTTTATTTCTCTAAGTGTATGAGCATGCCCAGTATGCCCTTCTGTATTGAATGTGTGGATCGATTCCAGGTAGTTTGTACTGCAGTGCAGACCTTTGTGTTGTACACCTACAGGTAGCATACTGTTTCTGCAGGGTATCCATCGATCACTTGGCAATATGGGGTCAAATTGTGCAGGGGATAGTGTGTACTGTAGGTGATTGTGTCTATGCTGCTTCAGCTCCATGGTACTGCTGTTAGCAGAGATAGTCAGACATGTGTACTGTTATACACAGTGATGTTTTTTGTCCTCATGTACTGTCAGGTGGACATTCTTGCTCACAGTGATGACTTGGGGGACAAGGGTGGCTGCAGCTGTGTCCGGGATTGAGGGTAGATACCTATGTATTCATGGTAAGTTATGCCATTCTGGAGGGGGAGCTGCAGACACTTGGTGCAGGGTTTGTGAATCCAGTTCAGCACCTTGGTACAGTGCTGGGAGAGGATCTCATACTTGTCTGCCCATCAACATGACAGTATGGCCTTATCTTGCTGTGGCAATGCCTCACAGCTGTACAGATTTTCACAGGTTAGCCAGAGGCAGAGGCCATGGGTCAGGACATTTACCCTATTGTGGTGTACGGGCAGGTGTGTAGCCACCCATTTATGTGTTTACAGCCAGGGATAGTGTGTGCACACAGCTTGGTGTCGGACCCTGCACATTCCATGCTGCCCATGCTCCCACACCCCTCTCTGTTATTCTAACCTCTTCCATATGTTATAAATACATTCTCTGATACTTTCCCTAAGGGTATCACCACATCACAGGTGTGCGTTAGTGTTGGTCCACAGTTCATGCAGTGGGACATGGTGGACATGTTACTGTGGTTTGTCCACATGGCCTTGCATATGGCTTATGTGGAGTGTGTTATGTTGTTATTTGGATGTCCATGACATAACATGCATTGGCAGTATGTGTGAGACATGGGCCTGTGGTAGGTGCCTGTGGGGCATTAGGTGTTGGTGCGGGCCAGATGTGGTAGGCCATTGCATTCCGTCAGACCTACAGTCCCAGACCACCATACAGCATATTCCCCTGGGGTGACAGGGTAGGTGTGATACTTATTCATGCCAATGCCTTCTATCATTCTTGATCAGGTGGTGTGGATGCTGGCAGGGGGCTACCTACAGCTAGGGACACACCTGCATGGGACACCTGCACTGCATGCTATAGTCTTCCTCTATTGCCATATACAGGTGGAGTCTTACTGTACCCATTCCCCACAGCAGGGATATTGCCAGAGAGGTGCCTGTGGGTAGTGTTTGCATTGCTGGGTGCATGTGTGCTATGGACACTACTTGCATCTGACACACAGATATGCATGGGGCATTACAGTTATGCTGGCATGTGCAGGTACATCAGCTGATTCCCAATACATCAGTTCAACCTCCTTTGTGATCTGCAGGTGTTCAGGCAGACATAACCGGTATCCCCTACTGCAGGTCCAGTTACTGTAATGCATACCCATATGTACAAATCCAAGCGTGTCTCCATTTCAAAGTGACACAATATATACTGTATGTCTGGGGTACTTTCCCTGTGTACTGCTTGTATATCTAGCCCAACAGCCATGCCATGTCAGTCTTTCAGATGGTGACACATATTACCGCCATACATTTACAATGGCTTACTGCTAGCATGTGTTATTCTGGTGGGGATTGTCTTTGGCAGTGCAGTCATGAGGGCTTGTCCCTGTCATCAGCATTTGTGGGCAATGGCCATCAGGTCTTACCTCCATATACATACATACATACTGACCACTCTCACACATTATGAAACACACACCATCCTAACACACACAGACCTGCATATTGTGCAAATGTTACAACCTATCCTGCTACCTTGGCACCTCTGGGCATCTGTGCTCCACTCGTATTATACCTACTCATACATGTTACTACATTTCTACACTGGATTGGGGGAAGGGGCAGACCTGTCTGTTTCCACATGTCTACATAGGCATGGGGGGGCACACCTCACTGTTACTACATTTCTACATAGGATCGTGGGGGCACACCTGACTGTTACTACACTTCTAGGCAGGATTGGGGGTAGGGGCACACCTGACTGTTTCTCCATGTCTACATGGGAGTGGGGGGTCACACCAGACTGTTACTACATTTCTACATAGAGTTGTGGGGGACACACCAGACTGTTTTTACATTTCTACACAGGATTGGGGAGGGCACACCTGACTGTTACATTTCTACACAGGATTGGGGGGCACACCTGACTGTTTCTTCATTTTTACACATGATTGGGGGGCACACCTTACTGTTTCTACATGTCTACATAGGGTGGGGGGCACACCTGGCACTGGCACACATTTGCTATGACTGTACTGGTATGTCAGGTACTCCATTTCATTCCGTATTCTAACCTATCATACTGACTAGAGGCATATCAGTCTACTACAGGTCTTAGCTTTGGTTGTCCTACATATTAGTGTCTGACTTCCTACACTTAAGAACTAACATCCCACTGCTTGACCTGCTGTAGACTGTCTGTGTAGGCCTTGGGGGGAGGTTACCCATAGGCATCATTCAGAGGCCATAGCACAGGCTCTGTTTGGGTTTGTCTACACCTGTCCTGCTGGCTGAGACTGTTGTTGGGGTATGTGAACCTCCCTGACTGGCATGTGTGAGTCATATGGACACACATGTTATGCAGCACATTTCCTGCAGTGGGTTTTGTCACCCTGTGTAGTACTGGCTACTATGGTGACTCCGGTATGTGTTACAGATGTCATGGTACCACTATGGGTGTCTACTATCTGCTGCCATAACATTCAGCCACCCAATTCATTTGCATGCTCACATCCTTACCATAGATACAGCTAACGCCATATTCTACTCCATTTGGCAATTGGTAGGTTGATTGACTTACCTTGTGGGTGTGCCAGGATTGAAGATGGTGCTTGAGGGCTGCCTATGTTGGATGCACATAGTACACTCCCTATACATGGCTGAGCACAGATAGTGTCATGTGTGGCATCCCTTTTACTGTATGTGTGTGTCAGAGAGAGGTGTCATTCCCTGGGTCCATACTGAGTCAGTGTATGTGCTATGCATTGCCTCTTTGCCAAGGACAGGGCATACTGGACACGCCTCCATCTGCCTACTGGGGCAGGCTGAGGTAGTTCCTCCTCCGAGTCACTCTGTGCCTGTGCAGGCCTTGGCATTGGTGGGGGCTGTGTGGCCCTGCCCCGTGCTGTTCCTGCTGCAGCTGTTTCCGCAGGATCATATTGTGTAGCATGGCACATACCATAACAATTTGAGTACATGTAGCTAGTGAGTATTGCAAGGCTCCACTGGATGTATTCAGACACCGGAACTGTGACTTGAGCATCCCAAACACACATTATACTATAAGTCTGGTCTGTGCGTGTGCCTCATTATGGCATTGTTGTTCAGGTGTGTGTGCATTTCTGATGGGTGTGAACAGCCACGGCTCCAGTGTGTAACCAGCATCCCCCACTAGGTGACCATAGGGGATGTCCCCATTGGCAAATCTGTGGTACAGCTGCATCAGATGCCAAATGTGGGAATCGTGATAGCTTCCAGGGCAGCCAGCACACACATTCATTATAATGCCCTGAGCATTGCACACAACCTGGCAGCTGATGGAGGGGATGTCCCTGCGGTTGATGTAGACCCTACCCTGATCACTTGGTGGTCCTTTGATGCATATGGGTGTGCAGTCTATAGCACCCACTACCGCAGGCTATTCTGCTATTTAGTGGAATAGACTCATATTGCTGGCCAACACGTCACGGTTGTTGAGGAAATATACGTGCTCACTGGCATGTGCTGACATGACATCCAGGAATTGGTGGAATACTCTGGATGCTGATGCCTGTGAGATCCCCATGATATCTCCAGTTGAGTTTTGGGAGGCACCTGTGGCTAGTATTCCTAGGCCTACACATACCTTGGTATCCACTGGGATGGGTTCCCCTCGCTCATTTCGGTATCAGGCGTGGCTGGCACAGCTAAACAATTTGCTGTAGGAGGTCCATGTCCATCCTATAGCGCTCCACTATCTCCAGCTCATGTAGCCCCTGGTAGGTTACCATGGCTTTGTACACTCTTCTCTGTCTCCTCACTGTAGGTTGATCGGCAGCATTCACATCTTCACTACCCTCAGCCTCGTGCACATGTTGTTCTATGTTGCCTGCTGCAGTCCTTATCATTTTGTAGTTTTGTTTGTTAAAAAATCCCCACTTGTATACACTGGTGGTGTAGAGTATGGGAAAAAAAGAGGGGAAGGTGTTTGCATAGTTTATAGTAGTGTTCTGGGCTAGGCTGGTCTGCTGCCTGTGTAATTGGGTGATTCTGATACATTTCACCTTCCAGCTTTGCTAGTTCTCCTTGATTACCTTCTTATTGCTGTTTTCCCTTCCCATTGCCTTCCTGTTTAAGCCAGGTGTGTGCCGTGCAAACAGAGTGCTCAAATGTGCACAGAGCTGCTATTTCCTGGTTTAACTTTTTTTTTTCCTTTAAAACCTGGTGCACGCCGTGCACACCCACTTTGGCAATGTAAAGAGTGCTAGGCAGACTCAGACACACCCCCTTGCTTAGCTGTGCTTAGCTTGGAGCATACCTGAGCCACAGGGCTCCAATCCGCTTACAGTATGCCTGACACCCTCCCATGATGTCAGCTAACTCCTAGGCTTGCACCAAGCTATTCCTGCTCTTACACTGTTGGGACCTGACTAGCATGCTGGGGAAAACTGGGATTCACTATCATTCCCCTCATTTGCATGGATTGCCTGCTAATGCATAGTTACATGTCTCACACTGAGCCTCCTCCCTTAGCAACCACTACTCACTGGCCATGTTGTCTTCTGCCTGGCATTGACTTTAATGGCAGAATAGTGATTTTAGTTAGAATGGTTATTTTAGGTTTATTTTCTTATTTTCTCCTGATCCCATTTGCGCGCCGCTGCCCTAAGCTTAAACAGCTGAGATCGGCTAAAAAAAATATTTTTATTTTTTTTTTTTAAGCTGTTTGCAATGCCAATAGCCTTATACTTGGCCATTGGCACACTTCTTGACTGATATGCAGCCTTTATTTGGAGCTGTCATGGCTCTGTTTTGGATTTTGCAGAAATGTACTCGGTTACTAACCGGGTACATTTCTGCAGATTACACTAGTACTGCACAGTCGGTTTCAAGCTTCCTGGATCACAAATTCACCTCATTTGCATGGATTTCACCTGCAAATGAGGTGATTTGGATAGAGGGGCTTAGTCCATGCAGGACTAGTGCAGGAGCGCTCGTGCACGCCCTTGCAGACTATTAATGGATTGCACGGCAGACATATTGCCTGCCAGACCTCCTGCACTAATCCTGCATGCCGTGGAAGGCTTGCAGAATTTTCTTTATAGACGTATATATGTATGTGTATATATATATATATATATATATATATATATATATATATATTCATAGACATATGTATATATAGGTTTACTATTAATATATCAAATATAAAAATAAAAATTGTTCAAAAACCAAAGTGTTTTACCGAAACTACAACTAACCTAATGGCCCTATTGTCCAAAAAGAGCTGTCAATGCCGAAAATGTCAACAATGACATTTTATGGCATTAACAACAATGCCACCCTTACTGTAACTCTCTAATCTGTACATTTAACATCCCGTTTATGCAGGGGGGCAAGCCCCCCTGACCTCCACACCACCCCTAACTTAATATTCTAACGCTGAGATCGCACTACAGTGAGGAAAGGGATGTATTTCCCTAACCGCACTGTACCACGTTCCCTTTACATGAGCGAACGTTATATTTGCGAATGCACAGTCCATTCACAAATTAAACGTTCGCTTATGTTACCTGCAAACATATGAAGTATTTAAACATTTGTTGCTTGAATACTTCATAGCCGTGCAATTGCACAACGGCATATATATATATATATATACACACACACACACACACACACACACACACATATATATATATATATATATATATATATATATATATATATATATATATATATATATATATATATATAGAGACATGTAAGTGCACTTCAGCGAAAGTGCACTTCCGTGAACATCAGTTCAACGAACCGATAAAGAACACAGTAACATTGTTTTTATATATATAGATATGTATACATACATACATTTACATATATAAATACATTTTCTCTACAGTTGAATGACTGTGCTGCATGTTATGTTTGAGAAAACATCACCCTTATGTGCAGCTGAAATGGCTTAGTGGTAACTTGCTGTGCAGGGTACTGGGTTCGAGACTTGCAAGGACTGGTTATTTTGTTGCTGGGCAGAACAAGGGCTGTTGGATACAGAGTGATTAAGGCACCTTTTAAGCAGTTGTAAGCAGGTTTGTGCAGCGGTAAACAATGCTAACTTCCAGTTAAATAAGCTTACAGACAGCCTAAAAGTGCTTAATCTGTGTAGGCACTGCTTAGTGCCACGTAAACTGGCTTAAACCCACTTACTACTGTTTAAAGTGCTTACTCCCACTTACCCCATGCTAATTTCTTTAAAAAAAAGGAAAAAGGGGTGATAGGAAAGTGCTGAGAAAGTGGGCACAAAGAGGGGAAGGCAATAGGAAAAGTAGCTAGGGATGTGCAGGATGGGTGTAGGGAAGATCCATAGCTGCCCATTTCTTCTACAGCAATAGCTGTCCATATATACTGAATTTGGAGATAGATTTGCACACTCAATCCCCTGAGAGAGGGGTGAGGACAACAATATTGTATTGTGAAGCCAATTATACCAGAATACATGTGTCCAGTGTACACATGTACAAAATGGACAGCTATGTATGGGGCAAAATGTTGGGGGGAACAAATTGCCCTTTTTTTAAGGTGAGAGTGGGGTGTTGGAGAAGGATAGTAGGTATATTTGGGGAGGTAGATTGGGTAGGAAGACAGACAAGACAGCATACAGGGGTGGTATATGACACATGGGGTAAACACATTGGATGTGGAGAGGTGTTTGGAAATCAGAATCCCATGAGCCCCCAAATGGAAACAGTGGGACTGAGGTTCCCACCCATGGGCAGTCACCACTGCACCTTCACAGTCCTGTAGGTTGATGTGCAGGGCACTGAGCAGGAGCGGCAGACTGACCCTCTAAATACACCACGCGGCCCTCAAACTAGCATAGCAGATTACCAAACTCCCTTCAGAGCTTGCTATGCACCAATCCCCGAACCTGACTTCAGGTGACAGGATCCTGTCCGTGCCCACTCTCAGGGAGGGATGAGACCCATCCTCTGAGGCAGTTCCACCCAAATGTGGTGCAGGACCAGCAGACGAGGAGGTCCCGGAGGGGTCCCAGACATGCTGGGGCCCAGTGCTACGGCCAGATGAGGCGGGAGAGGTGGGTCCTCTGGGACTGGCCTTCCCAAACGTGCTGTGGTGTTGCAGTTTTAAAACATATGTGAGTTAGTAATAGTCAACACAATCCAGGATTAGTTCTAACAGCATGCATAGATATTCCCATTAACCCAAAACACCAGATTTGGAACAGTTGCATGGCAAACAGAACACATGCATAAATGGAACCACAGTGGCCATTATAATGGCATGCAGGTTACAATGATAGCAACAGGCCACCAATGATAGTATTTCAACATGGAACATTAATAGAAACACATTTCAATATCCGTTGAACAATTGGACATATGTCCCAACAGCTGGTTTGGTATAAACATACCCATTGATTTGTTTGTTTAGATTATTGTTACATATATGGTGGGGGAGGGAGAGATGTCACTTAACAACCTATATATCCTTGCAGTACTCACAACTTTAATGATCATTGCTCTAATCATTACTGTACAGGTATTATTACAATACCCTATGGCCTTGGTTTGGGCAGTGGTATGTTTGCATGCAGTGTATACTTCAACTGTCTTATAGCTAAATTCTACATCTCTTACCTAGTAGACCTGTGGAGGGACTGTTTATTAACACTACCTGACTGTTTCTACACATATTCCCAGATTCCTAGTTAATATTATGCACATACCTCTCAATCTCTTAATGTACACACTCTGGACAAAGCTTGACAACATGGGGGTACAAATAGGGACACATTTTGAATATTGCTCTCATAAACTTGGAGAGTTGCTAGAGTGACAAGATTTGTTTTAATATGCATTTTTCTGAAGGTTTTGTGGTCTGAAAATCAAATGTATGTCATTATTTAGTGACTACAATTCTGAGATCATCCCACTGATTTGCCAGGGGACAGAGGAACAGGCAGAAAATATGAGCCAATTATCTGGACATTCTGAAAAAATGTGTACAGTTGAGAGGTATGATTATGCATACAGCATGCCACTCCCAGGATTCGAACCATGGCTGTGTCTGATAAAATACAACAGTTTAAGTTTCATCAGTGCATGCTATGTGGATATCGCTGTCTATTTCTTCAGTGTTTTCTGTCTAAGTATCTCTTGGTTGTACAATCTGATCTTGTACTTGCAACAGTCTTATACAGATATTCCTAGACATTTTTTATGTAGCACAGTGTGGGTAACAGTGGTTAACGCAACATTACTATTCAGAGAATGCAACAATAAATGCCATAAAATACCAGAGTAAACACAACCAGTCCAGGATTTAGAGCTTTATTGCCAGGCAGTTACAGTTTTATTTAAATATGTCCTATATGGGACTATTACTGTCATATTGTCTGGTTTATTCAGTACAACCCATGCACAGTTTTTATACTGCCAGGTGACTTTCTACTACTTTATATTTATTTGGTATGACTACTACACGCAGGATTGTTACTCACCAGCCTCCCAATGCAGCCTTTGCAACCTACTAGCATAGACTTCCTGATTCACAGCCCACTCAGCTGCAGCTATAAGGGAAATAGAGAAATATTTAGGCATACCTATCCATCATATACACAGGCTGGACATTAGTAAACACTTATTGGCATGTGTACATACACACTGCTGCAACATCACCCCTCTGCCTTGCTTCTTGGACCCACTCAGCCAAGAGCTCCCTCTCTCTCTGCTTCAAGTTGGCATAGTGGTGCCGGACTTGCTCACCAGTCTGAGGGATACCAGTGGCACTGGTGAGATCACGGGCGATATGGTCCCAGACTTCCTCTTTATATTGGGAGGCTTGGTACTGGCCCTGCAGCAGTCTCTCATCATGGTTTTGTACCAGGAGTCCTACCATGACCTTGGACTCCTGTATGCCCCAGCACTGTGCATGGAAGCGCATGCCCTCACCAACTCCTGCCATACTGCCTACAGTGGGAAGCTGCAACCAGTTATGAGCTGTATTCCCACCTGTGGGGTTTAAATACAGCCAATATTCTGCCCTTTGCCATGATTGGATGGTTTTGAATATGCTGAGCTAAGCTACGAGACTGGCAAACTTGCCTAGCTAAGGTTGGCAGTGCTTAAAGGGGCAGGTTCAGCACTGCTTTCCAGTGGGCAAATCCACTTAGCTAGGCTACTCATTGCTTAGCAGTCATATTTACACAATGCTTACACCTGGTAAGCAGAGCTGTACAATGCTTAGCATTGCTTATTTTTCATTTTATAGACTATCTGCTGTATGGCATTGATTCATCATTCATTACATATTATACATTTGTTTACTGTCCCTGACATCCCCCAATGGGCTTTCATTACATTTATTCATGTGTGACTATACTGTATGGGGTACTTGAGTTTATATGGGGGGTTCACAACTTTATTAAACTGACACCTCACATGTGGACCTAATACAGTAGTCTGGTTAACAAATGTATATTATTTAGCAGCTAATTATAAAAATAAATGTTTATGTACTGTTTTCACATGTAAGATGCAAATTGGTTATAGTGGGGATCGGACCAGAAATGGCTGCTTGCAAAGCATACGCTCTAACCACTACACTATTGAAACACTGCTTATGCTGGATGTCTCTTTCTATTTAACTTCTTGTGCTGTTTAAGCAATGGGCATACCCGCGCAGCTACGCTTACACTTTATTGCATGTTTAAAAAATATATTTGTTATGTTATTTTATTTGCACCCTTCAGAATATCCCTGCTAATGCTAAACCTGTTATTCTATCAACTTTCTCCTTTGTCCCTTTCGGCTTTGTCCACATTCCTTACTCTGATGGGTTAGGAGCTGTGTGCTATGTGCTTATGCTGTTATTCTAACAGCACTTGTCTTGGTAGGGATGATTGTCTCTTATGGCTTTGACCGGATTTGTTATCCTCACGGGTTGGAGGTGTTATGAGTGTTTTCGCTCATTTTAAATTGCTGAAAGGCAATTCTAGAGTACAGTGGATGTGTATATTGTGAGATCTCTGTGCTCACACATACACCCTGCTCTCATACATGGAACCATGTCCGTTTTAGAGCATGGCAGCATGCCTTCATACATATGCATGGCGCGCTGCCATGCTGAACAGGAACGGTCCCTGCCATGCAGGAATAACTTATTCCTGCACAGCTGCTTGCTGAATCCCAGGGATTAAATATAATCTACCTAATGGCAGGCATTACAACAATTGAGTAGGAATACAGAATTGATTATTAAACCAGCAGACAATGGGACTAAGGTTGTCATTATGCATTTTTCACAGTATGCCCAAATATGTTGTGAACATTTAAATGATAGTACTACTTATAAACAAAGTACTATAGAAAAATATAAGGAAGCTATTGGTAAATTTCAGGATCTATTACATAAAGGAAAGAGGTTAGGCTATTTCACAATGGATGACATTGATAAAAAATTTGGAACTGATAGTTGTGAAATAGCTAAATTTTATTGTTTGCCTAAGGTCCATAAAGACATTCAAAACCCTCCGGGGCATCCAATTGTGTCTGCATGTAACTATTTCCTCAATAATATGGGAATATTTTTACATAGGTTTCTTTTACCATATGTTACTAAGCAAGCTTCTTTTATTAAGGATAGCTCTGATTTTTTGGGCAAAATACTCTAAATACAATGGACAGGGGATATTGACTGGTTAACTGCCGATGTAAAAAGTTTATATACTAGTATAAACCACCAGCATGGATTGGAAGCATTAAGAGCTACTTTGGGAGATAGTCCTCTTGCATACTATATAACTGAATTGGTTGAGTTTTGTTTAAAACAATAACTATTTTGAATTTGATGGTCAGTTATTTCAACTATTAAGGGACACAGCCATTGGGGCAGTGTTTGCCCCCATGTATGTTAATATTATGATGGGATTATTCGAGGTTGAACATCTTTACCAAAGGGACTTCTATAAGAAATACGTGGTTAAATACTAGAGATATACTGATGATTTGATTTTTATTTGTAAAGGTGGCTAAGAAAAAGTCAGACACTTTATGAATGGTCTTCAGGATAACAGATTTTTGTTACAATCTGATGGTTTTCAATTGGGCAATAAAGTAAATTTGTGGACATTTGTTTCAAAGGAGGTAGTGATGGGAAAATTATTACTAAAGTCCATCGTAAATTTGAGGACAGTGCCCAATTTCTTGGATGCCCATAGTTGTCACCCTCCATATCTTTAAAATCTCTTCCTTATGGAGAACTTGTTAGAGTAAAAAGATTATGTAACAATACCAATGAGTTGGATAATGAATTATGGAAAACAGTTGAATTATTTATTAAGAGAGGCAATGATACTACTATAGTTCATGCTTCATTAGATAAAGTTAAAAAGAATATTGTTGATTAGCCCACTAGAGGGCAGAATAAACAATTGTTAGATCTGGTGTTAAGTTAGATAACAGTTTAAGCAAGATACATGTGGTAATTACTTATGATCTTATATCAGAAGAAGTAAAGCAAATGATTCAATATTACTGGGGCTTTTTATTTAAATATAGGGATCTTGTACATAGTTTGGATATAATTCCTAGGTTTTCTTACAGAAGGGGCATACGTATAAAGGATATATTAGTACATGCTGGATTCTCTATGCCTAAACTGAGTTTAAGTGTTAATCCTACCACTGTGGGTATTTACTCTTGTGGTAGGTGTGTTACATGCCAGTATGTTAGAAGAACATTTAAATATATCAGTGGAGCGCTTTTCAGTCAAATGCAATGTTTTCTTGCAATACAGAAGGCATTGTATATGCACTCAAATGCCCTTGTGGCATGTTCTATATAGGTGAGAGAAAGAGGGCTTTTAAGCTTAGAATTCAGGAGCATGTCAAGGATATCAAAAATGGTAAGCTAGAGAGCCCTCTTGCTATGCATTTTAAAGAATATCAAAATGGAAATCCTATGGGTTTGTTAGATACAGTTTTAGTACATATTCCCATTAGTAAATATGGATCTGACATCAAGAAAAAACTTTTGTACAAGGAAACATTGTTTATACTGAAGTATGGTAACATTAGACCTGGAGGAATTAATGGATAATGCAACTGGAAAGTTTTAATTTCGTCTTATGTCATCTGATTTTGAAATTGTTTAATTGTTTAAATGATTTTAGTATATAAAGCTGTGTATTAGTCTCTATTTTGTATTCTCCTTGGAAGGCTATTGCCGAGGTGCAAGAGGTTTTAATACATTTTGTATGAGTGGTGGATCATGGCTTCTTCAGACGTTATTTGTTATATTCTACACTCTTCAGTTGTTTGTGAATAATTATACAAGATTCCTGTGTTACAAATGCATTAGAACTGTATGTCATGTGTATATCAAACTGCTTTGTACAGATGTTTGTGTTAAAAAGGTATTTGTAAAGTGCTTGTATTTAAAATGCATCCACAGTGTTCCCTACTGGAAAAGAACATAAATGTACATGCGCTATTGTAACTATGTAAATGTATATGTTTTGACAGAGGAAACTGGAGGGTTAAACTCAGTCCAGAAAACTTTAGAAAAATATCTGAAATTAAATCACTTTATAGGCTAGGCCATAAAGATGCTATCTCACAGGTTTCCATGCAGCCAGAGACACAAAGTCTGTACTAAGAAGCTTTCTGTATTGTCTTGGGGTAAACTAATCACTACTCTGAATGTATGGAGAATGCAATTGTTTAATGACTTGCAGCACCTGTCAAAGATCTGAGCAGAAGTCCTTCTATGTGAATTTTTACAGGTAGGTGGCAGCTTCCAGCAATGGGGGGTTTGTCTAGGAACTAGAAGTCAGATAACCAGAAATAATGTCATCCTGTTAGCTATCCCAGTCATAATATTTTAAACATTATTTTGAGAAGTCTCATAGAGAAACAGAGCATTCTCTATTCTGTTTTGGGTCTGACAATAAGAAGAAACATTTAACACATCATCTGCCTTGCTCTAGTAAGTATGTTACTAAGGAATAGAATAATTCTCTTAGATTCAGTCAGGAGTATAGGGAAGTTTGGTTTAGTTATTTTTCTTTATTTATCTGAGCCTGTCCTGCAATGTTGTTTTAAATAGTTCATATGATTCTGAACTCTGATGTCACTGTGAATATATATTTAGTATTGCCTTGTTCTTTTATTAGTTATTATTAAATATATTTAAACCTTTCATTATGTCTGATCTTTGTAGAGGTATTTAAGTTTTGAGAGTACTTGCATATTTATTTGGCAACACCGTGTGGGCCACTCCTAACAGCCTTGCTCTTGGTCAAACTACCATTTGCATTAATGTTAATATTACACAGTAAGATTGGACACTCCTTTGTTAAGGGCCTTAAAGTACCTGTCAATGGGTTCTGGTGGCAGTGGTAGCTACCTTATAGTCTGGGCAAAAGGGGGCATAGCTAGTAAACCTGTGCCAGCCTATCCCAGGTGTGTGTGTGTGTGTGTGTGTGTGTGTGTGCATGCATGTGTGTGTGTGTGTGTGTGTGTGTGTGTGTGTGTGTGTGTGTGTGTGTGTGTGTGTGTATATGTGTGCGCAAATCAAATCTCAAAGAGTGTGTGCATCAGCTACTTGGGCAGGGACATGAAGCACTGGTTCGACAGAGACAGTACTGGAGGACTTGGCTTGGAACCCTGGCTAAGGACTCAACTCTATAGTTGTGCAAGTGTGGAATCTTACTGGGGATCTAGAGAAAGGTAGAGGAACAAGCCCCAGAATGACTGGGGTCTCTGTGTGCTCTTAAGGAAAATTGCACTTGATGCAGAGAGATGTATCTGGAAATACTGTGTGTGTACCTGTTATCCTCCCAGTGAACATCTCTCCACAGATTCCAGTGGTGAGGATTGAGGATCCTTGATAACTGACCTAGAGATGGAATATCCACATCACATTGGTTGGCAGTGGTGGATTGTCGCAATGAGTATAAGTATGTGTTTCAAAATCATACGTCAGTATGTGAGCTACTGCCATTTTTGTGTACCATATGGCATTCTGTGAGACAAATGTGCTTGGTAGTACTTACAGGCACAGGGCCTCTGCATGGTATGCAAGAATAACAAAGATATTTCTTTATTTCCATCAGACTCATTTCAATCATCAGCTTCTAGGTCCACATGACATATCCTTCAAAAAAGTGGATCTGTGTCATGACTGGGACATCATGCCTCATGGTTACCAAGACAACAGATATCTAGCAGTCTTTTGAACAGTACTGGCTCTGCTGTGATTACTCAAAGTAACACTCTCCTGAAAAATCTGCAGGAGTGGGGTGATGAAGTAAGAAGAGTGCACATAAATGTACTTTATTTATTTAACATTTGTTTACCAGGAAAGACCGACTGAGGCAGAGCCTGTTTTCAGCTGAGGCCCTGGGAGAAATACTCCAGAAGCATGAGTTTGGAAAATGGGAGGAATGCAGAGCACCCAGAGGAAACCCACATGAAGATAGGAAGTACATGCAGACTCCACACAGAAGACACCCCAGCTGAGAATCAAACCAGGGAACCACTTGCTGTGAGATGACAATGCTCACCTCTGCATCACCCATTAAAGTGTCAATATTTTGGGTGGGGATGCTTCTAGATCCCTCTTTGAGATCACTTATGGGTACACTTTCATATTTTAGTGCATTTTAAATATATTAGAATTGGATGGGATATCATGTGGGAGGGAATATCTAACTGCAGGATGGAGTCTGTATCATTGCTCTCTACCACGTCTATATTATAAAGTCGAACAAGTAAAATGTCAGCTTACCTTTAATTGACCTGTATTTGTTGAAGCTGCACAACATTGAACAGCCAAATCACCAATTTCTTTTGAAGGGAAAGAAATCGGTAGCCCAAACATGCACACCATATTAAAACAAACACTATGAAAGTGGGGGGGGGCTTCACCCCCCCACACCCCCTAACTAAATATACTAACTCCAAGATCGCACTACAGTTGGGAAAAGGGCAAATTTAAAAGAACGGCCAACCGATTTCTTTCCCTTAGAAAGAAATCGATGATTTGGCCATTCGATGATGTGCAGTTTCGGCAAATCCGGGTCGACTAAAGGTGAGTCGACATTCTGCTTCTTCAAGTAAATTTTATAGCCCCAATCTACCTTACAGCTCAGTGTGTTTAAATTATGTCACCATTTTACCACTTTTCCTATTGCATGTCTGTTCCTGTAGATGCTGACTCAATTTGTGTCTACATGTAGTTCAAGCTCCTCATAATCAGAGTATGGAATTTTGTGATTTTGCAGCCCTAAAAGGTATGATTTTTGCATTACAGGGATTTAACATAGCGTTAACACTGCAGCATTTAGTCTTATGATATTAAGGGTTTTATTAATCCTGCTGCTGATGTTATAGTCAAATTAATATTGCAGTAGTTAGTTTTAGAATATTAAGAGTTTTATTAGCACCAATGCAAAATTATCAAACAGTGCCTGCAACAAGTTTCATAAAGCACAGAGAAGAGAACTGATTACAGAATGTACTGATGCCAGTTGACAGTTAAAGGAAATAGCCTTGAAACTTTCTGGTATATCTAAAGACAGCTTTTCTTCCCAGAAGAAAGTTTATTATTTTTTTTAAATGTGAAGTACATACCAGACATGAAGAATGGTATATGTAGTGTGGATAAAATTGTTTTGGTTGTAGCAGGTTGACTTGAATGAGAGTAAGTGTTTAATTGTGCATTGTCAGATTGAATCAGGAATCATGAAAGCATAAATGACCAGGATTCTGTTATATGACTGAACTCTTTGTTCAGGGTATTTGTGTATATTCATGCTTGATTGACACTCTTTGCCTGACTGTATTGATATGACAGGCAGAGCTTTTTCTGCCAGAAGACTTGCTACTAACATGTAAACACAGAGGGGGTTCCTGTCAGCAAAAAGCATTGCCTTGTTTGAGATAACGTATGAGAATTTCATAATAGAAAAGTAGAGCTAAAATTATTGCAACTGTGCTATCTTATAGACACTGTGATGAATGTATTTAAAATTATTATTGCTGGCGTCCAGTGTCTCTTTCTCCAGTTATGCAATATGTGCTGAGAATTGTAGCCCTGATCCTTGAAACCTATAACATTTTATTTGGCAAAGAGGGCATGATGTAGTGCATATAATAACTGGTAGACGTGATAAAGGAAAAGGAGCAAACAAAGGCCCAAAAGACAAATGTAAACAAAAACCAGAAAACAGATATTTATAGATTTTTTTTAATGGGGCGAAGCAGCTGAAGATATTGATGGAATTAGAACAGATGAACTGTATGATAAAAGAAAAACAAAGAAATGGAGCAGAGGGAAAAGGGAGAAAAAAGAAAAAAAGCAGATATAGAGAAATCATTCAGGCCCTGCACAAAGTGCAGTGCTGGGGGCACAGTGAGAGCAATTATTACTGCAGACAGATATCCTTAAGTAGCCCTTACTCCTTACAATTTATTGGTATAACAGACCACAGCATGTCACAGCATTAGAAGACACTGGAGCTCATGTAATTATTTCTGCAGGATTCAGAGGGCAGACCACTGAGATTGATAGGTATCGAGGTTCAAAAACTTATTGAGTAAAAACAAGAGTAAAAATAGCTTCTTGTGCTGGGATTACCTACATGGATTATAGTGCTAATTGCCTCAATACTAGAGCACAATTTAGGCACAGATATACTGTCCCTTCGGCATGTACCTTGTCAAGCACATGCAGCAGCTGGAGAGACCACAGAGGTTCCTGATCAGGAAAATCCATTGTCACAAACACCTATCTTATGCAGATAGGCTAAAAGGGTTTACCTTTATATCGTCGATCACACATGATCGACCGGCCACTTAATCGAACTATTTAAGTGAACCGAAACCACAAAACTTTTTAAATGATGAAATTATGTTGAATTTCAACATTTCCGTCCACACCACACCTTCACACCAGTGCTACCATGGGTCAAAAAGGTGCGAGGTTTTGCAGTTCT
Organism: Protopterus annectens; assembly: GCF_019279795.1. Lineage (NCBI taxonomy): Eukaryota > Metazoa > Chordata > Ceratodontiformes > Protopteridae > Protopterus > Protopterus annectens. The sequence continues at coordinate 808,926,532 of NC_056733.1, read as the reverse complement.
CTTATGTGGAATTCGACGTTGGAGACGTTTGCACTTCGGTATTCGTGGAAGCCATTTCGCCCATATTGGGATCGACAATGTAAAAGTAAACCAGGCTAAAAGCCCTGTCCCTCTGCTCAGTTTCATAGAGACTGCTCAGACGTAACCTGTGTCTGGCTTACAAGGCCATCTCAGACCCAGTCTTGATGGAGTTGCTGTGTATCCGTAAGTCAAACTCCACTCGCGCAACCCACATGCAAGGCCTTAATCTGGTCTGTGACGTTATTACAACTTGTTGGCGGGATAGATTTGTGTCTCAAAGACTCCCCCATCTGTGGAATAGACTCCCTCTCCATGTCAAGCAGAGTACCTCTCTAACCCTCTTTAAGAGAAACCTGGATGATTGGATGGGAAACAGAAAATAAACCCCTTGGATGGGAAACAGGTGCTGACTTTGAGGGAACATGGCCGGAATTCTTGGCTAGGCTTATAAGGGCCTCTGGGCCAATAGCCTAGTATCATCCTATGAACCCATGAACCTATGGACCTATGGAGGGGAAAACTTTAGAGATTACAGCAGGACCCTTCAAATGTTGGGTGCTGCACTCTTCTGTTAATACTGTCAAGGCTGTCATTTGCAGTGAGGCTACATGGGAACTGATTTATATCCCACTACCAAAGACATCTTTGAATATTAAATAGTGACAAATATCTGGAAGACATGCAGAGTTATTTAAAGCAGTTCAAGTGTTGTCATGGGTCAACATAGTTGAACCAAATGTGAGTCAGTTTAACAGTCCTATGTGGCCAGTAAAGAAGCCTTATGGATCACGGAGGATGACTGTAGACTACTGAGCCCTGAATAAAGTTACAACACCACTGGCAGCCACTGTCCTTGGCATTGTGTCCATTGTAGAAAAGTTATTATAGGTTCATAGGCAAATCCTAGACTTTCAGTTTACAGAGTATTAGAAGTCTAACCAATAACCAGAGGCAAGAATCAAACTCTGTACTTTACATATCTGAAGAAGAGACTTTAACAATTACACCTGCTCTTCTCCCTTATTTTTAGTTGTTCATAGGTGTGTACTAGACCAACGGCCCTGGAGACTTTACAAGCCTATCCCATAGAAGTGCCCTGGCATCATGCCGCCGTTAGTTCCCGGTGCTTCCATCAAGTAGAGCAACTGGAGTGATCCCCAGGATGAGCTTTCTTTTTCCCTTCTACTCATCAAGATTTCTCTTGAAATGGGCCAGTGAGGTGCTCTGCTTGACATGTATGGGAAGTCTATTCCAGAGCATGGGCAGTCTCTGGGTTATGAACCTGTCCCTCCAGCATGTTCTGTTGATTGTGGTAATGAGGTTGAGGTCCCTGGAGCATGTGGTGCAGAGAGATTTGGATTTCTTTAGGTATAACATTTCTAACAGGGCTGGGTCTGACATGGCTTTGTAAGTCAAGCAGAGATTGCCTCTTAATAGATGATATGAGACAGCGAAAAGCTGGAGTTTTTTGAGTCTGCCCATGTAGAGCATGTGTTTAAGGCCTAGGATCCTCTTTGTGAGGTACTTTTGTGGCCTTTCCAGCTGTTGCAGGTGTTTAGTGAGGTACATGCCAAATGGGGCATTATACTCGATGACTGGTCTAATGAGGGAAGGGTAGAGCGAGATGATGACCTCTTTCTTCCTGGATGTAAAACCCTTGGTAATGAGATGTCCCACATAGAAGGACTTTCTGACCACAGTGGCAATATGGTGGTCGAAGGAGAGGTTGCTGTCAACCTGTGTCCCCAGATCTCTTATAACTCCTTCAGTGTTCAGTGGGCTACCATGAATGTGGTAATTATCGGGAACTAAGTTTTTCCCAAAGGGAATGATGATGCATTTTTTGGCATTAAGCTTAAGGCCATGGTTTCGACACCAGTTGTTGGTCTCAGTGAGGCCTTTCTGTAGGATGTCTACATCACTTGGGGAGTTAATAATGGCTCCCAGCTTACATCCATCGGCAGACTTGGTCAGCCAGAGTCTCTCCGTGTTGGCCTGGACTTCTGAGAAAAGATGCCAAACAGGAGAGGACCCAGGACTGATACCTGTGGGACTCCACTCGTGACTGGTCGGCAGTCTAACTTGGAGTTTGCTACTTAGACACTGTGAGTTCTATCTGTGAGCCAATTTGCAACCCACCTATTGATATAAGGGTTGATGTCTAGTTTGGTGAGTCTGTCAATAATTCCTGAGTGGGGAATGGTATCAAAGACCTTGGCCAGATTGAGGTAGGCTGTATGAACTGCCTTGCCCTCATCCATAGCTTTGGTGACTGACTCAAAGAAGTCAACCAGGTTGAGCAGGCATGATCTACCCTTCACAAAACCAAATTGCGTGGGATCCAGAAATTGGAGATTCCCTATATCCTTGTTAATTAGGTCCATGATGATGCACACCATAGCCTTATTTATCAGACTCATCAGGTTAATGGGCAATAATTCCCAGGGTCTGTAGTAACTCTCTCTTTATAGAGAGGGATCACTGTAGCAGTGTGCCATTCTGTAGGGACAAAGCCTGAGGTGAGGCTGTGATTGAACAGAGCACACAGGTGTGGTGCCAGTTCACTTTGTAATTCATGAAAAACACAGCCAGGGATATTGTCAGGTCCCATGGCAGCTGTATTATTGGCCTTGAACGATGTAGCTTTAACCTGTATTGCAGTAATTCTGGGTGCCTGGCATTCTTCCGGTATTGAGATTGGTCCTTTAGGGGGGGAGAGTGGGGTAAAGTTGGCACTGAATCTGTCAGCCAGTATGTTGGCAATATCTGTTGGCTCAGTATAGGAGGTAACATTGTGCAGTAACTCGGAGCAAATCTGGGTATTGCCATGGAGATTCTAGATATACCTGTAGAAGGCTTTGTGGTTGTTTTTAGTGTCTTCCACAATTCTGCTTTCATAGCTAGCTTTAGAGGTTTTGATGAGGGATCTCAACTTTTTGTTGAGGCTAATAAGGGAGTTTTTCCAGTCTTGGGACTTCACCTTTTTCTGCAACAGTTTCTTCCTTCTGTTGTAGTTTGTTAATGGCAGGGGACTACCAGATTGGCTTCCTTTTTTTGAAGGAGAGTGTCCTGATTCTGTGGGGTATGGCTAGTTCCATGCATGTATATACATGTTCGTACAGTGCATTGGTGTATGATTTGGCAGGCATGCACCTATTTTCCATTTGCTTGGGTTCCGTGAAGTTAGCCACCTCTGTTTTTAGGTGCCCAAAGTCAGCTATGGAGAAGTTTTTCATGGTGGTTACCTTTGCTGGTGGAGTGGGTGAGATGTGGAATTCCATGGTAATTAGTTTGTGTTCAGATCTAACCAGGGAGGAATTGACTATTGGTGTTGAGCAATCGTTGCCCATGTTAGTAATAACCAGGTTAAGGATGTAGTTTCCTCTAGTGGGGGTAAGAATGAGCTGGTCCAGTGCATTGGAATTAATGGTCAAGTATATTGGTGCATGAGTAGTTTTCCCAGTTGATAGAGGGGTAGTTGAAGTCACCCAGTATGAGATTGTTGGGTTGGACCCTAATAGTTTCCAGGGTGCTTAGGAATGTGGAGTGAGAGTCTTGGGACATGGTTGGGGACCTATAGCAGGCTACGACCTGAATTGGCATCTTACCCACTGTTAGTTGTACTTTAAGTATCTCCAATGTGTTATGCTGGGCTACTAGTCAGGAGGTGTGCATATCCTTTATGAATATGGAGACGCCACCGCCTTTGGAGCCTCAGTCCATATTCTGGGGTCAAAAGTTGTGGAATGAGTTATGGCCTGGTAGCGCAGGGATGCTTTCTGCTGCTTTAAACCAGGTCTCTGTTACAGCACAAATGTCGATGTTCTCCATTTTGAGGAGTGCTTTGTGCGAGTGCATCTTGAGATTTAGACATCTAGCATTGAGCAGCATGACCCTCAGATCACATTTATTTATAGCTGTTATGGTGGTAATTTGGTCTTTGGAACACCGACTAAAAAAGGCACTATAGGGGTGGCAAGAGCCTTAGCCAGTATCCGGAAACCTAGGGGTGACAGATGCAGGCCATCTCTGGCAAAACATATAGTTGGAGCATATAATGCAGTCTTAGCCTTAACCAATGCTTTCCTCTCAATTTCAATAGCAGAGGAAAGTGAAGCTCAGTTTGCTTTTACCCAGGATGGTAGATGCTACACCTTGTTTACACCCTCCTTTGCCATGAGCTCAGAGCAAAAGACTTAGCTAAATCACAGCTTGTGAGAGTAACTGTATTCCTTTATGTTACAATATGGTTACAGAAGAGCAAACTAAGATGGAAGTGACCCAGCAAAACTGTAACCCGACATCTTCAGAATCATGGGTGAACTGTGAAAGAGAATAAACGATGTCAAGGAATTTCTGAGAAATTTCTGCGAATTGTATACAATGAACCAAAAAGAGAAGTGTCAGCTACAGCAACAGAAAGCTTCCAGAAAATTACTGTGCCAAAGATAATACAACATGTTCAGCCACTTCTAAAAGTGAAGGGGATCTGCAAAGCATGCATGCTCCATCCAAAGGTGAAAATTCTACTAAATTGTCTAACTACCGCCCTATTGCAATTCTATCCCCACTATCTAAAATGCTTGAAAAATTCTTCATAAGCAAATTATGGATCACTAAATCCTAATAAGTTGTTATTCAGTACACAACACGGCTTCTACCAACACCACAGCACCACCACTGCACTTATGTCATTTATAAACACATTTAACTACCACAGGAGTAATGGTAAGCATGTATCCTCCTTCTTTTTAGACTTAGCTAAAACTTTTAATATGGTGAATGACAACAAAATCCTACTTGCACTCTCTGATGCAGCCTTATCACATTCTACTCTTACATGGTTTCAGAGCTACTTAACTGAAAGACAACAAGCAGTACATTGGCACCCACGTCTAGCTCCGTTACTTCCAGTCACCGTAGGAGTTCCCCAAAGATCTTCTCTTGCCCCCTACTCTTCTCCATATTTACAAACAATCTGTGTACTGCCGCCTCCTCTTCCATGATTATCCAATATGCTGATGACTCTACAGTAATATATGCTTCCAGTACCCTTCATGAGCTACAAGCACTCACTCAATCATCCTTTCTCAAAAATAGAGTCCTGGCTAACAAACTCCTGCTTAATATTAAACCCCAATAAGACAAAACTCATGCTATTCCATCCCAACAAAGTACTATACCCACAGCATCTTTTTACATTGTCACCAGAAATAACACTACTATCATTCCCTCTCCACACACCAAACTATTGGGGGTGAAAATAGACTTGGATATGAGATTTGAAATCTATATTTCTCAATCAATTAAGAAAGTACACAAGAAACTATGTACACTATATAGGAACAGGCAGTATCTCACAAATAGCACAAGAATAGCTATTGCCCAAACTCATTTAACCTCAACTCTTCTATATGCATCACCTATACTCCTAAACCTCAGGAAAATTGATCTAGAAAAACTAGAATCCTGTTACAGTAAAATAGCTAGGTATGCAGCAAACCCCACATTGAGATCACACCATTGCTGTGCCCTAAGGAAACTAAACTGGTTTGAAGTTCCCCAACTCCTACATTTTCCCAGCATAACATGGCTTGCAAAACTGTCTATCAGTCTGCAAAAAACTCCATCATTACAAGGCTTGCTAGGACCCTATTCCTGTGGCAGAATGATGCATTCTAACAATAAGCCCCTCTTACAAATCTCAACTGCTCAGACAAGCTCCACGTGGGTTTACAGAGTGGTCCTAGCAGCAGGGAACTCAGAAAAGCGACTACCTTTTGGATTTAAGTACCTTTGCTTTTTTTTCACTTGGAATAGCTTCTGTAGCTTACCTTGAACTATCCTGAACTGTTTTTTAACTGATTGCTGCATTATTTTAAAATCTGCACTTAAAGTTACATTTTAGTCAAATTTGATCGAAAGTTTGCTTGTTTGTTTGTTTAATTTAACTGTGAGGCTGCCCACTAAAGTGTGCTAGCCTGTGTAACTAATTTATTACTGTTTCTGCATTTTCTGTGTGTTTCTACCAAAAAAACAAAAAAACAAAAATAACCCTTGTTTTCCCGCCTTCCTCGACTAGTTTAGACCAGTTTACAGGCATTGCTGTATTCTGGGCTGTGGTGTAGTTCCTGTGTTGTCCATTACCTTACTTGGAGAGAAGGAAGTTTCTTTGCTCGCCAGTGGGAGTGGGGAGGCTTGAGCAGCCTACCTGTCCTTGGGGGAAGTGACCTCAGCACAAGAAGCTGTAGTAATTGGTTGTTTTGGACCATTTCTAGCTCTTTTGTAGTTCACTGTTTAAAATCCACGCTTGCAGCTTTGCGGTCGTGCATAGCACAGCGCCGGTTAAACAAGGTTAAACTTTTTCTGGCTCCGCCAAGTCTGCTCTTCAAGTTTTCCCTTAAGGAAGCTCTACTCTTAGTATAACCAGACTACTCACTGTATTATAAGCCTAGCACTTGTTCTCAATACTTCTCTACTAAGTAAGCACTCTCGTACTAAGTAAAGCACTACATCTACTTACCACCCCTGTGAATATCCACTTCCCTTAAAGGTATACCACTCCCTTATACTGTTCTAGCATGTCGAGTGGTAGATTACTGACATCCTCTCCAGTTCAGCTGGTCAATCTGGGTATCTTGAGACAATGCTACAATTGCCTCATGTACGCAGACAACCCTCTCCTCCTCCCAACAAACACAAATACATGTGAGAGATGCAACTATATAGCCAAACTGGAGGCTGAACTCTCTCAACTCAGGGCTGGCATGACCAGACAGGAGGAGATGGCAACCACACACACAACAATCCCAGTCCCACATAGACCTACCACAACTGCAAACCAAACACATAAAAATACAAAGACATACTCGGAGGCTCTAATAAAAAACTTACCAAAACAACAGAGGCTCCCAAAGCAGACATCCAAAAATCCACCACCTCAAAACAAAACACATGCAACACATACTTCAATAAATCAGTGTGTCGACCAATCGCAGCCCTTAAGGCCAAACACCTTGCCTGATACACTAGTAATAGGTGACTCCATAGTCAGACACACTGATGTCCCACTGACCAGGCTGAACAAGGAGAAGGTGACTGTGAGCTGTTTATCGGGAGCTAGGATCCGCCACATAACACACGCACTCAGGTCACTCCAAAGCAAGTACAAATATGACTCCATCATTGTCCATGCTGGTGTGAATGACCTGAGACGTACCTCCCTGGACTACATGAAAAGAGACATAGAGGAGCTCTCCGATTATGTAGCCCAGGCTGGTATGATCCTGACCCTGAGCAGCATCTTGCCCTCACCAAGAATGATACCACAATACAAAGACAAGATGATCAGCTTTAACAATTGGCTCAAGTACTGGTGTCATTCTAAGGGGATCCAATGTCTGTCTGCCTGGGATAATATGTTGGACAAGCCACGCTGCTTCACAAGGGATGGCTTACACCTGTCACCACTGGGCTTCCGGATATTGGCTAAGGCTCTTGCCACCCCCATAGTGCCATTTTTAGGCAAGGCACAAAAGACAAACCCACCTCCTTAGAAAACAAAAATGGAAAAAAAACTAAGGGTAATGCTGCTCAATGCCAGAAGTCTAAATCTCAAGATGCAGGCACTTGATGCACTCCTCAGCATGGAGAACATCGACGTCTGTGCAGTAACTGAAACCTGGTTCAAGGCTCCTGAGAGCACCCCAGTGCTACCAGACTATACCTCGTGTCATGCTTTTCGGCCCCAAAACCGGGCGAACCACAAAGGAGGGGAGTGTCCATATTCATAAAGGACACCCACACCTCCAGGTTAGTAGCAACACATGAAGCATCAGAGACCATACAGGTGCAACTAACCATAGGCAAAACTGCTATACAACTGGTAGCATGTTACAGACCACCCTCCCAATCTCAAGAACCCCACTCAGCCTTCCTGAAGACATTGGAGGATATGAATGTATCACAAAATACCATCATACTGGGAGACTTCAACTACCCAAACATAGATTGGGTACATTATTCTAGCCCTAATACCCTATCCCAAAGGTTCCTGGAATTCATAAATTCAAATGCACTGGAACAACTAGTCACCTCTCCCACTAGGGGAGATAATATACTAGACCTGATCATCACAAACATGGGGACAAAATGCTCCACACCTAAGGTATACCCCTCACTAGTGAGATCTGACCACAAACTAATCACCCTGAATATACATATCCCAACTCCACCCCCAGCACAAAAGACCACAGTGAAAAACTTCTCAAAAGCAGACTTCACTCTTCTTAAGACTGAGATGGTATCCTTTAAGCCCACTGTGCCAGTGGACACCACATCCCACAATGCCGAATGCTTCACAAATGCTTTCTATGGACATCTCCAAGAATGCATGGATCATGCAATCCCAAACAAATCCAAGTCCCTCTCCACCAAATGTAAGCATCCTGTCTGGTGGACCTCAGCCATAAACAAATTGTATAACAAAAGAAGGAAGCTACTGCACGTCAGAGCAAAATCCCATGAAGGGAAGACATGTCTGATCAACATCAGCAGAAAAGTATGCTCTCTGATAAAACATCCAAGGCAAACTTTGAGAGAAAAATCGCTAAGGACACTAAAGATAATCACAAAGCCTTCTTCAGCTATGTTAGAAACCTGGGCGGAAACCCTCAGATATGCTCAGAGTTGGTTCACAACAACAAAAAATACACTGAACCCACAGATATTGCTAACATTCTGGCTGACAGGTTCAGTGCAAATTTCTCCTCCTTCACCCCAAAAGAAGAAATACTTATCGCAGCTGAATGTAATCTCCCTGTCATCTCAGATGTCCAAGTGAGAACCGCCCTAAACAAAGCAAAAAACACAGCATCAATGTGGCCTGACGGTATCCTGGGGTGCGTGTTACGTGAACTCCAAGAGGAGCTAAACCCACACATAAAAATGCTATTTAACCTTAGCCTTACTTCGGGATATGTACCTGAACACTGGCGTACAGCAACAGTGGTCCCACTCCACAAGGGGGGTGCCTCTATAGACCCTGGAAACTACCGCCCCATAAGCTTAACTAGCCTGGTCTGCAAAGCTATGGAAAGAATCATTATGGAACTCATAAACAGAGACATAGGGGACCTACAGACACTTGATCCCACCCAGTTCGGCTTTGTAAAGGGCAGATCCTGCCTTTTAAACCTGGTTGACTTTTTTGAAACAGTCACTAGAGCCATTGATAAGGACAAAGCAGTCCATACAGCATACGTGGACTTGGCTAAGACCTTCGACACAATACCCCACTCAGGCATCATAGATAAGCTAAACAGCTTAAAAGTAAACCCTTATGTGACTAGATGGGTTGCAAACTGGCTAAAGGACAGAACCCATAAAGTTAAAATCGCTGGAGCAATGTCAGACTCAAAGCCAGTCACAAGTGGTGTCCCACAGGGATCTGTCCTGGGACCCTCTTGTTCGGCATTTATTTCTCAGATGTTAAAGCAAACATGGGAGGGCTGTGGCTGACAAAGTTTGCAGATGACTGCAAACTAGGCACCATAGTCGATACACCAGCAGACACACACATCCTACAAAAGGCCTCACTGAAATGGACAACTGGTGCTGTAGTCACGGCCTTAAACTAAATGCCAAAAATGTATAGTCATCCCTTTGGAAAAAACAAAGTACCCACAAATTATCACATAGACAGCAACCCACTGAGTATGGAAAAAGTAATCAGAGACCTAGGGACCCAAGTAGACAGCGACCTCTCATTTGACACCCACGTTGCCAAAGTGGTTAGAAAACATTCTACCTTGCACACCTCATCATGAAGGGATTCACATCCAGATCCAAGGATGTCATTGTACCCTATATTCCTCCCTCATCAGACCCATGATTGAGTACAATGCCCCATTTGGTATGTACCTCACCCGGCATTTGCAACAGCTGGAGAGACCACAAAAGTACCTCACCAAAAGGATCAAGGGTCTCCAACATATGTCTTATTCTGCCAGACTAAAGAAACTTCAGCTCTATTCAGTAACATACCGCCTGCTCAGAGGTGATCTCTGCCTGACGTACAAGGCCATGTCCAATCAGGATCTGATGGACATGCTCCACCTCAAAAATCCAAATCCATCAGGACCACGAGAGCTAAAGACTTAAACCTCGGCACAAGTATGAATAGGACATGCTGGAGGGATAGATTCATAACCCAGAGGCTTCCCATGCTTTGGAACAGGATCCCAGTTTGTATTAGGCAGAGTCTCTCACTGACTCTCTTCAAGAGAAATCTTGATGAGTGGATGGGAGATCGTAAGTTTACCCCAGGGGTCACATCTGTGTCACTGCTAGACAGGGGCACAGTAAACTAATTCTATTATATAAGGGGACCTTCATTGTGTCACTACTAGACAGAGGCACAGTATTCTAGATTTATTCTGTACATTTTTGTACCATTTCATGGGATGGCAAAAGCCACATCACTATGGCTAGGCTTACAAATGCCCCAGGGCAGATAGCCTAGTACTATACTATGAAACTATGAAACTATGAAACAGTCATGGAGGAGAATCCACCTACTCTCATCATATTGGTAAGATTTGAAATTCTCTACCTAGTAGCATCACATCTAGCACTACTTTAACCAAATTTAAACAAACACTAAAAACCCTCCTTTCAACTAAATGGCTGTGCTTTTGTTCTACCCCAGACTAAAAAAAAACAACAAAAAAGAAACTTCACACTCCTCTTAGATAATCTTTTTACATACTTACACTACTACCCCAGGATTTCATTGTGGACTGGTGTATTAAATGTAACTGAATGTTATTGTACATCTCCTTTATGCTAAGTATTTTATCTCAGTTGTATCCTTATTTGTACATATTTGTTGCTATTAAGCTACGTACACTTATACTCTATGTACAACTGTTCATTTTTTACCTAACTGCATCATTTAGTACACTATTTGTAATCTCACCTTCTCTGTTATTTTTTCTTTAAAACACTTGTTAATTTCATTTGTCTATGTGGAGCTTCTCTCCCCGGGACTCCCCTGAAAATGGACATATTGTCCAGTCAGCCATTCCTGGTAATAAAATGTAAAATAAAATAAAATAATAAATAAATAAAATCTTGGACTGATTCTGCTCCCCATCTATCATGTAACTAAAAAGAATGATAATTTTACATGGATCAATACAGTGTAATGTCCTGGGGGCTTTGACAAAAAGACTGCACTAGCCAGAAGTCACTATTGGGATTTTAGTCAAAAAGTTTTACTGGACCATGAGTGTAATATAGCCCACTAGAGCAACATATGTGGACTGTGTACACAACCCTGCTTCATAATGAAGGAATAACAAAACAGCAAAGAGTGCCTGTAAATGTACACTACTCTGCCCTGGGATGGCTACATAATGATACCTTGATAAAGACACTAGTCACCTAACCTTTGACCTTACAGAAGTGGCAGTGGTTTCAAAATGTGTATTTTTGATAGTTTGGAGAATATTTTGGTTGTATCAAACTTTGTCTAATGCTAACATTGTATCATACATTTTGTGACTATAGGAAGAGGAGAAAATAAGAAATTACCTGTGCATTTGTATAACAAGAGGAGACATAAATTGACATTTGGGTTGAAATTAGTAAGTAGAGGTACAATGAAGGAGACTGAATATTAAGCAGAAGTAGGTAGTTAAGGAATATAATCAGTTAAATTTTAACAATAGTGGATGGAAGGGAAAGTGAAATAATAACCATATGAGAATTTAGTACAGAACAGTTATTATTCTGTCAGAGGTATTGCAGTTTGTACTCTCTTCAGGATTGGAAAGCATCCTAGTAAAGAGCAAGAACAGAGCCAAGTGCCTTGCAGATGCTGTTTTAGCAGACTTTTAAAGCATGTTGTTGTTTTCTGCAAGCTTTAACTCTAATGGGATTGAGTGCCACAGTTTTGAGGCACATTGAGACTAAAGTTTCTGGCAGAGTTTTCTGAGTCCATCACAGTTAGGAGAGATTTGCTACTGGAGCATAGTATTCTGTTGTCGCTGTATGGTAGTAATATGCCTTTTAGAGAGGGGCAACTATCTGGCTTGTAGATAAGTTTGTGGGCAGTGGTGAGTTGAGAGTAGGTTAGCTGATTTGGGAGTTCTAGCCAATTTAGGTCCTTTAGAGCTGTGCAGTGGTGCCTTTTATGATTTGAATATGTGGCAAATCTTGTTATTTTGTTATAGAGTGCATCGCATTTGGACTTGAAGGTTTTGTTGAGATTAATGAAGATAGGTGATACATATGGTAGACATGGGAGTAGGTAGGTAGGTTGCTGCTACACATTTTCTTGTGGATACTGTAAGATATGGATGTGCTCTATATAGGGCGCCTAGTTTTTTGTGTGGATTTTTGATAGTTTGGAGAATATTTTGGTTGTATCTGACTTTGTCATCCAGGAGTACATCAAGTGATTTGGCTTTTGTCATGTTTTTAGTTTTTGTATTGTGAGATGAGACAATGTGGAAATTCTGTTTTTGAGTCTTCTTCTTCCATCAGCTGCTCCTGCTAGGGGTCACCACTGCAGATTATCTGTTTCCATTTCTTCCTGCCCTCTGCATCTTGCTCTGTCACACCAACCACCTGCATGTCCTTTCTCACCACATCCATAAACCTTTTCTTAGGCCTTTCTCTTTTTCTCTTACCTGGAAGCTCCAGCCTTACCATCCTACTCTCAATATAACCAGCATCCCTCCTCAGCACATGTCCAAATCAATGCAATCTCACCTCTCTGGCTTTGTTTCCAAACTGTCCAACCTGAGCTGACCCTCTAATATACAGATTCTTAATCCTGTCCATCCTTGTCACACCCAACACAAATCTTAACATCTTTAACTCTGCCACCTCCTGCTCTGACTCCTGTCTTTTCATCAGTTCCACTGTCTCCAACCCATATAACATAGCTGCTCTCACTACACTCTTGTAGACCTTCTCTTTCACTCTTACTGGTACCCGTCTGTCTGTTGATCCCAAGTACTTAAACTCATCCACTTTTACCAACTCTACTCCCTGCATCATCACCATTTCTCTATCCTCTCTCTCAGTCACACACATATATTCTGTCTTAGTCCAGCTGACCTTTATTCCTCTCCTTTCCTCTCTAGAGCATATCTTCACCTCTCCAGATTTTGAGTATTAAGCTGTTTTGGTAAAAAGAGCACTAGTTTAGCCTTTTTGCATTTAGCGGTAGGTCTGCATTGCCCAGCTAGGATTCAACAGATGAGAAAGACTCTTGTGTGTTTTCCTGATGGATTTGTAGTGTTGGAGTAGAGCATATAAGGGCTACATCATCAGCATATTGAACTATATTTGTTTTTTTGTATCAGTATGGAGTTTGTTTACAAATATATTAAATAGAAGTGGGCCAGATATTGATCCTTGTGGGACTCCAGCTGTGACAGGAAGGAAAGAAGAGAAATCTTTTTTCATTTTACTGATTGTTGTCTGTTTGTTAGGTAGCTATGAAACCAAGTGAGAGATAATTAATTTAGACATTGGAAGGAGAGCTCACTGAGAAGTTTTGAATGGAAAACTTTGTCAAAGGCCTTTGACAGATCCAAGAATAGTGCTGATACTAGGATGCCATTATCTGTGTGGTTGATAGCATTAGTAAAGTTAATAAGAGCAGTAATTGGGCTATGACTGGGGTGGAAACCATGATGGCTCATGGAGAGAAGATTATTTTGTGTAAGATATTTGAGTGGGTACATTTTTCTAATATGTTTGATACTGATGGTAGTATAATTATAGGACTATAGTTGGATAGGTCAGATGCATTTCTGCCTTTGTGGAGAAGAATTATCAAAAATGTATTCCAGATGGCTGAGATATGGTTTTCTGTTATGCATCGGTTAATCAGTATATAAACAGGGACACTAGAGCTTTAGAAGTGAGTTTTAAGTACTCTGATGGTAGGTTGCCTGTTGTTAAGGTTATTGGTTTGAGTTTTTGTAGGTATTTGCTATTAACTGAGACCATATTGTAAGAGAAAGCAGGCTGAACTACATGCAATGGTATTGATCTTCATTAATTTGGGGTCAGGAGAAGAAACTTATATTTTCACCACTATCTTGGCAGTACATAAAGGATTGACAACCTCATTACCTGCAATGCAGCAACAGGATGGGAACATTTCTTGAAAGCCATTATGGACAGGCTTTGAAGACTAGCAAAAAATCAGAGGCACAGCCCAACAATGTAAAATACTTTTGAGACATGTAGATGCTCATATGTCCTCTGCCACTAATAAATGGATGCACAACAAAGAATGTGGATAAAATGGCATCAGTAAGAAGCACTAAAGTAAAATCCATGGAAGCTGGAATAGCAGGGGAGGTGCACAATCAAGGTGGACATTTAGGCAGAAGCAGTGTAAAGAAATGGGCACAATAATAAGGAATAACTTTAAATAGTCATTCGGTCACTGATGTCATTAAGCAATGTAATAGCTACAGCAATGAACTGCAGACACAAATGACACTCAAAAAAACAAAAACTGCAGATGCCCAGCACTGAACTGCAGGCACAATTACACTAAAAAAAAACAAGTGTCAGTGAACAAAGTAGAAACAATTACAGCTTTAGTCATATGGGCAGATACATGAAGGAAGCAGACTGGATCAGATATGGCAAGCAGACTAAACACATATTCCAGTTTCTTTGTGATTTCACCAAGTTATCGCCCTTGTTTGGGAAGCAGCTACAGCATCTGAGAGGCAGTTCATAAACAGACCATACAATCTCAGCACTCCTTTTCATTATGGGGCAGCAAAGACTTCACAAACTTAACAGCAGATTGTTTTTTTTCCAAAGTATTTTATTACGTTTTCCGTGAAAAGTGAAAGACAACAAACGAAAAACAGTATTCTCATTCTAAGACAAATTATTAGCAAACAAGGTAAAAACTATTTACAATATATACATAGGCCTTAAGCAAAACTGCAGATCACAGTTAAAATACACAAGTTCTTTAGTATAAGTATCAATTCAGAAAGCGTTGTGGTCCATTTGTAAAGTCTCAGTAAGTGCTAAAACGTTTGTCCAAGGATTATTAACAAATGTCTTTGGGTAGATTCTAAGTTCTTTGGTCTTAGTTTCTTTGATTGCCAGGTCTTTCACTGAAAACAAGAAATCCTCAACAGTGGGTGGGCAGCTAGTTTTCCATCTTCTAGTGATGCATTTTCTGGCGATAGCAAGTACTGACCATAGTAAATATGAATTATTCTTATTCAAAAAGTAACCTTCATTCACATTGAAAATAACTAATGATTTAGACAATAAGAAGGAATCAGTGAATAATGCTTTGAGAAAATCTTCTATGCTGTGCCAATAGCCCTTTAATTTAGGACAATCATAAAAAATGTGTGCCCAATCGGCTTTGGTATGTTTTGTACATCTTCAGCAGGATACGCTGGAGCTATTATTGAGTTTAACTATCTTATCTGTTAACAGCAGATTGTGACTGTTAATGTCACCACTGAGCAATCACATACCTTTCAATCTGCTTAAGTGTTTTGATTTTAGTCTGCATTTACATTACAAAATAATTCATATGTATACGAAATGAATATAAGCATGCAGTGGTATATTCTTTGAATTCATACTCTGCATGTGTCTCGATCCAGGAGGTAGACTGTAGAAGCCCACATAATTTGCCTCTGCATGTGGTTCAAGTTCCTCATAAGCGCAGTATGAACATAAGTTATTTTGCAGCGTTAATATGTATAATTGTGCATTCCAGGCATTTATTATAGTTCGTGCTAACACTGCAGCATTTTAGTCTTATGATACTAGCTGTAGGATTCATGATGTGTAGACTTCACACAAAGCTTTTATAATGTCTAAGTGTTAGCTCGATAAGGAGCAGTGCTAATCACATACGCATATAGCTCATCATGCCTACATATATACAAGTAAGCTGTCATGTCCAGCAACAGTGTTGGTGGCCAGGAGAACATGTTGAACAGCACGAGTACACACAGTAAACAAATCTGTTATGTGTGCTCATATGGACAGTACAAAGAGTTACATAAGGCAAATAATGCATTCTGTATACAGGTGGAGAAAGTGTATTGAGTGTACTGTACACGTAAATGAAACATATGAATACAGTATTAAGTAAGAGGGGTTGCGAAACAGCAAGAGTTACCATAATACATGGGTTACAAGACAGGAAAAGTGTACTGAGGACAATGTGCACAGAAGTCAAAGAGATGTGTACAGAAATATGTAACATAGGAGGATAAGTTTCCAATTCTAGTATAACTGATATGACGGTGCTTATGTCACAAAGAAAAATTTGAAATAATAAAATGTTGTAATATGTATATCAGAATAATCAGTGGTGGTCACACTTCCTGATAAAATGTAGTTAAATAAAAGGCTGCATGATATTATAGGATGAGGCAGTTATACAGATTCACATTGTAACAGAGGGGAATTACATGACATATGAATGGCATTGACATGATTTGAGATGACAGCTCACAAGGACAGTGCATAAATTATGGGATATTTGCACAGTGTGCATTTCATCAATATAACGTCTGGAAAATATGAATGACTCAGAAGCCAGAATCCCCTTTTACAAGAATCGAGCCTATGTCATCAATGTCAACACTGACCTGTGTATTAACTGTGTATGCCACAAAACAACTGCAGATATTGCTCATGTTCAGGTAGCACCCCCAATTCAAACTGAGGATATGAAAGTATCAGTGCAACCCATATGGGATATATCTCCTTTTAGTGGCCCTGAGATATTTCCTACTTTTCCGAATGTTATGCGTTTCATACTCACATCCACTCACTAATTTGGTGTCAGCCTTGGCCTACTGTTCCCCTCCCCCATCCTATGCAAATAATGATGAACATGCCATGCTCTTTGTTCATCTGGGTCTGACTTAGGGTTGCATATATGTCTGATGCACAGAGTGGATAGCTAACAGAGTATCCCCAATATGTTGATCATATGCATATTTAGTACATAACAGGATTGTGAATGTTTCTGTAAATGCTCATTTCAGAAGACTTTTTTTAATTTAGTATTGTAATTAATGCAGCTACATCAGTGATATTACATTCTTCCTTATTGCTCTACTTGTGAAACTTTTGATATAATTGTCTTGTTGACTGTTTTGTGTACAGTGGATAAGTGACTAGCTTGATGCAGTTATTGTGTACAATGCATACCTGTATATTGCAGATATCATTCTTAAAAGCCAAGAATACCAGTTCTGATTGAATATATTTATGAATGACAGTATGCGGGTAGTTTATTCTTATACATTTGTTCATATAATACAGGTTCTGCATTACCCTGACATTACTGCATTTGAGTTGTGTGTGTTGGGACTGACTTTGTCTGATGCTATCCGTACACAGACGTTATATGTGTTAATACAGTTTGTGGACATCCAATGGCATCACGTTTAATATTTATAAGTGCTTGGGTTGATTATATGTATTTCTTCGCTGGTGAATGTGTGTGTGTGTGTGTGTGTGTGTGTGTGTGTGTGTGTGTGTGTGTGTGTGTGTGTGTGTGTGTGTGTGTGTGTGTGTGTGTGTGTGCGTGTGCTGTCTTCACTGGCCTTTGAGTCTTAGGTGGTAAGTGCACATGGTAGCCTTTGTCTCTTAGCCAGGGCAAGGGCATATTATGCATGCCTACGTCTGCCATCTCCCTCTGCAGCTGGATGTTCTGCCTCACAATCCTTGTCTATGTGTGCTGGAGGTGCTGGCCTGCCTCTGGTCCAGGAATGTGTGGTCCTGGCCCTTGCTGTCCTTGATGCAGCTGTTTCTTCAAGATAATATTGTGCAACATGGCACAGACCATGAGAAATTCGGTGCAGGTGCCTGGGTCGTTTTGCATGGCAGCCCCTGATGTGTCTAGGCAGTGGAACCATGGCTTCAGTATGGCAAACACCTGCTCTATGATGTTTCTGGTTAGAGAGTGGGCATCATTGTATTTTTCGTGTGTGTGTGTGTGTGTGTGTGTGTGTGTGTGTGTGTGTGTGTGCGCATTTCTGATAGGTGTCATCAGCCACGGTCCCTGTGCATAACTTGCATCACACAGTAGATGGCCTGGTGGAACATCACCCTTACTAAACTTCTTGTAAAGCTGTGAGGTGTGCCATATATGTGAGTCATGATAACTGCCTGAGTTGCCTGTACAGACATTGAAGCTGATCCCTTGGGCATTACAGACAACCTGAAATCTGACTGGGTGGAACCCCTTCTTGTTGATGTATGTCCTTCCCTGTCATCAGATGGGCTTTTATTTCCATATGAGTGTAGTCTATGGCTCCCAAGACTTCAGGGAAGTGTGCTACAGCATAGAATTCCTCCATTGTTCTTGATCTCTCCTCTGGGGTACATGGAAAATGGATGCACTCCCTTGCATGTTCTAGCATAGCTTTCTGATATTTGTGAAATATTCTGGAGGCTGTGACACTCACATTATATCTCCTTTGGGCCTCTGGACTGTATCAGTAGCTAATATCTTTTAAGCTAGACATACCTTAGTTACAGGTGCTCCTTGATTTCCTCTGGGTCTGAGATTGGGGCAGCACAGGTTACAGAGTTCATGTAGTATTTCCCTATCAAGCCTGTATCACTGCACTGTTTAATATCATGCAGCCCATATGTTACACAGGATCTAAACATCATTCTTTTTCTTGGGTGAGATGTAGCAGCAACAGCATAGATTTCAGCCTGTTGCACATGCAGATGCAAGAGAGCAGCGGCAGCCCCTAACATTGCTTTTCTAAGTGTGATGGTGGCTGCATTCCAATATGTTTTGGTGTTTATGGCAAAGGACTACACCATCTCTAAACAGTTACTTTATAGCTTCCTGATGGCTCTACCATATTGGCTTGGTTCATTAGCATGTAATTCAGCTGATTATGCTTTCATTAGCATACTTTGCTTTTTACTTTTGTTTAGCAGTTCTACATGATTTGTAGAGCTGTTTAATGAATACAAAATGGTGCATTATCATGTATGCATCGTTCCACAACTCGCACACTATTGCAATGCGGAAATTAGCCATTCATGAATCTGTCCTAAGACTTTTATTAATATCACTGCAGGCATTATAGTTAGAGTTAACAATGCAACATTTAATCTTCTAATATTAAGAGTTTTATTAGCATCACTGCAGATATTATAATTAATGCTAATACTGCAGCATTTAGTCTTATAATACTAAGAGATATATTAATATCACTGCATGCATTATAATTAAAGTTATCACTGCAGCATTTAGTCTTATGATATTAAGAGTTTTATCACTGAAGGCATTATAATTAAAGTTAGCACAGCAGCATGCAGTCTTATGATACTAAGATATTGATTAATGTTACTGCAGACATTATAAAGTTAACACTGCAGAATTTAGCCTTATGATATTAAAAGATTTATCAATATCACTGCAAACATTATAATTAAAGTTAACATTGTAGCATTTAGTCTTATAATATTAAAAGTTTTATTAGCTTCACTGCAGAATTATAAATCTGTGTCAGCACTGAGTTTCATAATACACAGAGAAGGGAACCGATTACAGGATGTATTGAGGCTAGCTGATAGATAATGGAAGTAGCCTTGAAATGTCTGTGTGTATCTAAAGACATCTGTTCTTCCAAGCAGTAAGAGTGTTTAGGAAAATGGGAAGTATTCACCAGATGTGAGGAAAAGCTATGTAGTGTGATCAAAATGTAGTCAATTGACTCAACTGAGAATAAACTTTTATTTACGAACTATCAGAATAAATCAGCAGATATGAAGGTATAAAACAACAGAATTCTTTTACATGACATAACTCTCTAATCAGGGCATTTGAGGACATGCATGCCTGATTGAAGCTCTTTGCTTGATTGTATTGATATGACAGGCAGACATTTTGCAGCCAGAAACCCTGTTGCCAATATGTAAACAGAGAGGGTTCCAGTCAACAAAAATGTATTGTCTTCTTTCTCATTGTTTATGGGTATTTAATAATAGAATGGTGGAGCTAATAAAAGACTGTAACTTTGTCAACTTGCAGACACTTTGTAATAAACCTGTTTCAATTTATTTTTGTTGTTGCCCTGTGTCTCTGTCTCCATCTATACAATATTGTAACCCTGATCACTGTAACCTATAACAACTGCACTGGTCTACCTGATGAGAAAGAGGAAGATCAACAAGCCTAGCAGCTTGGTTATCATCTCATGTTGTGCTGAATCATGAGGTCTGATGTTAGCAATGTGGATGGTTCATCTGTAAACACTCATGTTCCACCACCTGTTGACCATCCACAGTTTCTGCAGATGGTTGAGGCTATAGTGGAAGATGCAAAGGAGTGCCAGTTTGGTCAACATCTTGGCCTGCTAGAGGCCCTTTTATGGTCAACTGCGGATCCATTGAAATAGGATGTCCTAATCACTGTGTTACTAGAGGTCAGGCATCATTTCATTTGACAGTATATATACATGGGATCATCAATTAACAGTGACATCTGCATAAGTAGTCCTCCGGGCTACCCAAATACCATCCTGTGACTAGCGGCTATGCTCTAAATAGTGTGTATATCCTGCCCCAAACCTTGTGCATAATCCAAACCTCCTCCCCATCATATGTCCATTCTCTATTTGCCTTTGTCAAACCTTTACTACCCCATCCATGTGTGCGTAAAATCATCCTATTTGTCAGTACTAGTTTGTTTGTCGCCCCCATATACTAGTCTACACCCTCATTTTGTACTCAGTCTCCCTTTTATTTTCATATAAATAAAATAGGCTATATCTCCCCAAAAAGTACCATACCTTTACACCCCTTACCAATGTCCTGTGTGTTCCCCTGTGTACTTCCCTCTGCTTTCACTTCATTTCATGCTGCCCTATACATCCTTTTCCTCCCAACTATAACAATTATAATGGCCTTGTGATTTCACCCACCTCATGGGCGGTATGGGTACACTCTGCATGTTCTGACTCTGCTCAGTTACATATTATAAATCCCAGATAATTAGCCTCAGTTGCTCCATTCCATCACTGCTGATTGTTATACTGGAGCTTTGTAGACCAACGCTGACTGCATTGATGTTCTATGTCCCGGATAGTCACAGGCCATGAGTATTTCTATTTTACACAGCACATTTGTCTGACTCACAGCCTCTAACTTTTAAATAAAGTGAAAGACTAGAGCTTGGTCATATGGAGCAATATTTGCACATCATTTCATCACCTTTATCTTTTACCAGGAATGACATCTTATTTTCCAACTCTGATGACTATTAGATTCATCCATGCCTACAATTTCCATCTGACTGCTGTAGTGACCCTCTTAACAGCTGCCACCATCTATGGAATGTATTAGGCAAGTAAGTATATTTACAGGCCTTTTTTTCCTGTTTATAGGTTCATAGATTAGTACTAGGCTAACTACCTTTGTGGGCCATTTTAAGCCTAGCCAGTTACCACATATGAAAATCAAACCCTGCATCTTGCGTTTGCAAGGTCAGCACCTTAACAATTATGCCAACTTCTCACCTGAATAAGAAAAGAGGAAGGGTGAGCAAGGCTATAATTTTTTTAAGCCTGACATCAAAAAATATTATTTCACAAAGAGAGCAGTAGGATGTGAAGTATACTGTAAGTGGAAGTGGAGGTAAGTTGACAAGACTGCATAGGTGAAAAGAGAACTAGGCAGAATCTGTTGGCTAGCTGCTACTCTTGAATGAACATGCAGCACTAACTGGGCTTTTAACTATAAGCATCTACACATTTTTTGTAGTGATCAATGCAAAAACTGATGAGGAATATGACATCATGTCTTGTAAACATTACAATACAGTCAAGACAGTGCTAAAGTGAAAGTGTAAAAGTACAACCATGACTATCTGATATGCATACAAGGACAAGAAATTAGTCTGCTTTTTTATTAACTCCAAAGCACAAATGAAAAATAAAAGGGTAGTAACTTTCAAAAATGTGTAAACGTACCATGCTGCAGGTAACAGGTACACAGCAAAATTCGCAAAGTCAAACAGTAAAGAACTTAAAAATGTATGAGGAACTTACAGGGCACCTAAAAGGAGCTGCAAAACCCTGAGGTGTTGCAAGAACTGTTTGTGGCTTCACAACACATTAAACTAGAGTGGATAGGTAAAGTAATTTTCACCTGATGGTCAAGCCCAACTGCCTGTTTCCAACAGCAGGTAAAACTACTAATGTGCTTTAAAGGCATGCTCAGTGTCCTAAACTATGCCATTACAACTTAGGTGCTTACTAAATTACACAGATAAACTTAAAAGACATCTCATCAGCTCAATTTTGTTCATTATAACCAAATTCTTACATAATTTTAAAGCTGGAAAACACTTTAATGTGACTTTGTCTATCCCAAAAAGTGCACTGAAATGCTACAACAGTGCAATATATAACTTTTAACACAACCTTTCCCTTTCAGCGTGTGATGATATGCCTTCCAACTATAGCCATTCTTACACACGTGCATTATTTATGAAGTCCCACATTGAAAACAAAAATAATGTGTAGCATTTAATCAAGTCATGCAATTTTCAGTATGCAAAAAGTGCTTTACAGACAAACACACACAATGTGCAAACATAGGACAGTTTAGATTCTCTAGCCAGTGTACCGTATGTCTTTTGAGAGGTGGCAGGACACTGGAGTACCTGAGGAAAACCAGCCTGAACACACAGAGGACAATCTGATTCTACAGGGAAGGAACACCCACCAAGAATTGAACCAGATAACCTCTTGTAGTAAGGTGACAATGCTACTCACTCTACCACTATCTGTTTTCCTGAAATGTACTGTTTTAGTTATACAATATCCAAAGTATGCAATTTTGCCTTTTAAAAGTATGACACTATATGCACCGTGTTAATGTATGCTCATAACTCATAATATGCATGCATATGTAATCCTGCGCTTTGATATACTTAGAGACAAAGTGTAATCAGATGTATGCAACTGTATAGAGCAACTATGCAATGCACAAAGCAGAGCAGTCTGTAATGTGTATGGTGTGGCTGTGATAATCTGAATGTGATCAATATAATCATGTTGTAATTACTTGCAATCAATATAAATTACAATATTCAACATGAGTCACAATTGTTAATTCTCAGACCATGGATGAAAAGTTAATTTATTTATGGGTGCATGTCAGATGGTCCAGTGATTTTTGGTCAATGTGGGACTCATCAACTATAGTTCAACAACTTTTGTTTCAACATGCACTAAATAGTATGAAAACAGGACCTACCCCACACAATACCCATGGTAGAGCTTGTTTCAATGATTTGATAGCTTGTGATTGGTTAGAACAGTATCAATACTAAGTGAGTTGACTATGAACTAGCAAACTTCAAAGACTGTAATAATTTAATATGACTGTGTTTGTGTGTGTGTGTGTGTGTGTGTGTGTGTGTGTGTGTGTGTGTGTGTGTGTGTGTGTGTGTGCGCATGTTAATGCGTATGCATGCATGTGCGCACGCGCATGTATGTGTGTGTTTGTGTATGTGTGTGAGTGTGTACATATAAAAATATATGTATACATACATATATATATATATATATATATATATATATATATATATAGGTTCATAGGTTCATAGGTTCATACTAGGCTATCTGCCCGAGGGCATTTACAAGCCTAGCCCATAGTTTTGTGGCTTACGCCACCCCTTTAGTATGGGGAACTATACCCATTATTTTGCTGTGCCTCTGTCGAGCAGTGACACTGAGGTAATCCCTGGGGTATATCTGCGATCTCCCATCCATTGGTCAAGATTTCTCTTGAACAAGGCCAGCGAGGTGCTCTGCCTCACATATACCGGGATTTTATTCCACAGCATAGGGAGTCTTTGGGTGATGAATCTATCCCTCCAGCACGTCCTATTAATAGCCGTGTCGAGGTTTAAGTCTCCGCCCTTGTGGCTCTGACGGATCTAGATTTTTGAGGTGAAGCATATTCATCAAATCTGGGTTTGACATGGCCTTGTATGTTAGGCAAAGGTCACCTCTGAGCAAGCGGTGGCGACTGAATAGAGCTGGAGTTCTTTCAGTCGGGCAGCATAGGACAGATGTTTGAGACCCTTTATTCTTTTGGTGAGGAACTTTTGTGGCCTCTCCAGCTGCTGCAAGTGTCGGGTCAGATACATTCCGAATGGGGCATTGTACTCAATCATTGGTCTGATGAGTGATGAGTATAGGGAGACTATGACCTCCCTTGATCTAGATGAGAATCCTTTCATGATAAGGTGGGCAATGTAGAAGGTCTTCCTAACTACTTTAGCTACATGGGTGTTGAATGACAGACTACTATCAACCTGGGTCCCCAGGTCCCTGATAACTTCTTCTGTGCTCAGTGGATTGCCACCTATTTGGTAGCTAGGGGTAACCTTGTTTTTCCCGAAGGGTATGACTATGCATTTTTTGGCATTTAACTTTAGGCCATGGCTCTGGCACCAGTTATCCGTTTCTGTGAGACCCTTCTGAAGGATATCTGTGTCAGATGTGTTTTCTACTATGGCGCCCAGTTTGCAGTCATCTGCAAACTTTGTCAGCCATAACCCTCCTGTGTTGGCTTGTACGTCGGAAAAGTAGATGCCAAACAAGAGTGGGCCCAGGACTGAGCCCTGTGGTACACCACTTGTGACAGGCTTTGAGTCTGACATGGCGCCAGCAACTCTGACCCTGTGGGTTCTGTCACTCAGCCAGTTTGCAACCCATCTTGTGATGTATGGGTTAACATTTAAGCTGATGAGTTTTTCAATGATACCCGAGTGGGGTATTGTATCGAAGGCCTTCGCCAGATCGAGGTAGGCTGTATGGACTGCCTTTCCCTCATCAATGGCTTTGGTGACTGTTTCAAAAAGTCAACCAAGTTTAGAAGGCATGATCTGCCTTTGACAAAGCCAAACTGGGATGGATCCAAAGTCTGCAAATTCCTATGTCTTTATTTATGAGGTCCATTATGATCCTCTCCATGGCTTTGCAGATAAGGCTTGTCAAGCTAATGGGCGGTAATTTCCAGGGTCGGTGGAGGCACCGCCTTTGTGAAGTGGGACCACAGTTGCAGTGCGCCACTCCTGGGTGCGTATCCAGAGGTAAGACTATGATTAAACAGCTGTCCTAGCTGTGGGTTTAATTCCTCGTTGAGTTCGTGGAGCACACAGCCGGGGACACCATCAGGTCCCAGGAATGCTGTGTAATTTGCTTTGGAGAACGCAGTTCTCAGTAGGGCGTTGGAGATGTATGTGGGGCTGCAATCACTTGGTATAGATATCTCTCCTTTTGGGGAGGGGAGAAGTTTGCACTGAACCTGTCAGCCAGTATGTTGGCAATGTCTGTAGGATCAGTAATCTTCACATCATTTTGAACTAGTTCTGAGCATACCTGGGAGTTTCCTCCCAGGTTTCTAACATAGCTAAAGAAGGCCTTATGATTGTCTTTTGAGTCTTTAGCTATTTTTCTCTCAAAATTTGCTTTGGATGATTTTATGAGAGCTCTTAGTTTTTTACTTATAGTGATCAAGGGTGTCTTACCTTTTAAGGATTTTGCTCTATCTTGTAGTAGCTTCCTCCTTTTGTTGTAGAGTTTGTTTATGGCTGGGGTCCACCAGACTGGACGCTTGCCTTTGGTACAAAGAGTCTTTGTTTTGCTTGGGATCGCCTTATCCATGCAGTCCTGCACGTGCTGGTAGAAGGCATTTGTAAGTGATTGAGCGGCTTGAGTACTGTTTTCCGCCAGCTCGGGGGCCTTAAAGGAGACCACACTAGTCTTTAGAAGTGTGAAGTCGGCTTTCGAGAAGTTCTTTACTGTGGTCTTTTTTATTTCAGGTGGGGGTGGGATGAGGACCTCCAGCGAGATTAGTTTGTGATCTGATCTCACCAGTGAGGGGTATACTTCCGGTGTTGAACATTGTGCTCCCATGTTCGTGATGATGAGATCAAGTATGTTTTCTCCTCTTGTGGGGATGGTGACTAGTTGTTCCATGGCATTTGAGTTTATGAATTCCAGGAACTTTTGGGCTAGGGTGTTTGGGCTTGAGTAGTGTTCCCAGTCTATATTAGGATAATTGAAGTCACCTAGTATGATGGTGTTTGGTGATACATTTATCCCTCTAGTGTTTTCAGGAAGGCCATGTGAGGTTCCTGAGTTTGTGAGGGTGGCCTGTAACATGCTACAATTTGCAGAGCAGTCTTGCCTATGGTTAATTGCACCTGGATGGTCTCCGATGCATCGTGCGTTGCCACCAGTCTTGAGGTGTGGGTGTCCTTGATGAATATGGATACCCCCCCCCTTTCTTGGTATTGTCCGGATTTTGGGGCCAGAACGCATGATAAGAGGTAAACCTGATAGTGCTGGGGTGCTCTCAGGAGCCTTGAACCAGGTTTCTGTCACTGCACAGACATCGATGTTCTCCATACTGAGAAGGGCCTCGAGTGTGTGCATTTTGAGATTTAGACTTCTGGCATTGAGCAGCATTACCCTTAGTTTTTTCCTTTTTGTGTTCTAGGGTGGTAGGTTTAGAATTTGAGCCTTGCCTAAAAAGGCACTATGGGGTGGCAAGAGCCTTTGCCAATATCCGGAATCCCAGGGTGACAGGTGCAAGCCATCCCTTGAAACAGCGTGGCTTGTCCAGCATGTCATCCCAGGCAGACAGACATTGGATCCCCTTTGAATGACACCAGAGTTTAAGCCAATTGTTAAAGCTGATCATCTTATCTCTGTATTGTGGCATCATTCTTGGTGAAGGTAGGATACTGCTCAAGGTCAGGGTCATACCTGCCTGGGCTACATAATCAGAGAGCTCCTCAATGTCTCTTTTCATGTAGTCCAAGGAGGTATGTCTCAGGTCGTTTACACCAGCGTGGACAATGACTGAGTCGTATTTGTACCTGCTGTTGAGAGACCTGAGTGCTTGCGTTATGTGGCGGATTCTAGCGCCAGACAGGCAGCTTACTGTGACCTTCTCCTTACTCTGTCTGGTGAGCGGGACGTCAGTGTGTCTGACTATGGAGTCACCAATGACTAGTGTGTCTGGCATTGTGTTTGGCCTTAAGGGCTGTGACTCTTTGACACTCTGACTGTGAGGTCTATGTGTTGCAGGTGTTGTGTTCTGAGGTGGTGGTTGTTTGGGTGTCTGCTTTGGTGGCCTCTGCTGTTTTGGTAGATTTTGATCAGAGCCTTGAGTATGTCTTTGTGTGTTTATGTGTATGATTTGAGGTTGTGATGGTACTATGTGAGACTGGGTCTATAGTGTGTGTGGTAACCTTCTCCTCCTGACTGGTCTTGCCAGTCCTATGTTGAGAGAGCTCAGCCTCCAGTTTGGCCGTATAGTTGCATCTCTCGCATGTATTTGTGTTATATATATATGTGTGTATGTGTGTGTGTATTTATGTGTGTGTGAGTGTGTACATATATAAATATAAGTATACATATATATGTATGTGTGTGTGTATATATGAAGAGACAGAGAGACAGTGTATTTATACAACTAAACTCATTGACATTGCATTAAACAGAAATTGTTGTAATGTATCATGATATCGTGTATGGGAATACATATGTACATGTATGGATGTGCTTTTATTACAAAAATCCACATTCTATAACACTTGCACAGAAAATAAATGTTATATGACTTTATTTTCAATGACAAATGTGCTTGTATGTATTTTCAGATGATCTGTAAAATAAAATATTATCATTGTTCTGTTCAATATCAGATGAGCAGATGTAATATTCTATAGGTTTATAGGTGTGTACTACTGATTGCTGAGGCCTTTTTAAGTCTAGCCATGCATCCCAAATCTCTGCCAAGTTCTGTCACCCTTGGTAGTATAAGCATGGGATTGGGAGATGAAAAGTTTACAAGTAGGGGGCCTGGGAGATGAACTGTTTAGACAGAAGATTCTAGTTTCACTATTTTGAGACCTTCTAGATAGGATGATTTGATTGTCAGATAAACTCTTAGTAAAAATGTCACTTACTGGGAGAATGTCAGCTTTGGATTAAAGACAGAACTATTTTATTCATCAGCACCAGTGTCATGCTAGCATTGAAGAAAAGAACAATCCATCCATCCATCCATCCATCCATCCCATACCTCTCAACTGTCCAGATTTTTGCCTCATATTTTTGCATTCTTCCTCATAAAATTTCTATTTTTCTGGCAAACCACTGGAGATTGAAGTTACTAAATAATGACAGACATTTAAGTTTCAGACTTCGTACCTTTCAATGTGTGTTAGCACAAAACATTGGCTTTCTAGCAACTTTCTAAGTTTATAAGAGCAATATTTAAAATCTGTCCCTATTTTTGGGCATTTGTCCCATGGATGCTAGAGCCATAGGACAAGAGGGGGTGAGAGTGCCCCCCCACCACTTTCAACAGCTGTCCAATGTGCCCTCAAACTGCTGTCAGAGTAGTGATTATACGGAATAATTTGCATTTTGTGTTTTCAAGGTAACTGCAAGCTCAGACAGCTGGAAAAAGTGCAAGGTCCTGCCTGGTGCCCTGCAGAGTTCTACAGCAGCAGAGAGACAAAAGAGAGACTTTGGAGTGATTAAGTATAATTTTTCTGCCTTTTCTTGCTGTCTTTAGCTAATTCCACCTAAAATGGCAATTTTCTAGAGTTTCTGTGATTTAAAAAGCTTGTTTCAGCTTCATTTTGTACTTATTTTACTGATTGCACTTTAACAAAGTTGTTTTTTGTGTTTAAATTACCTGTTTAACTGTTGTAGGCTACACACTTGTGTGATAGCCATTTCTGTGCTTTTAAAGTGTTTTTTTGATTTTATCTGCTTTATTTTCTGAAAAAAAATACTTGTTTTCCCACCTTTCTAAGCTAGTTTAGTCCAGTTTTCAGGTTAGTGCTGAATTCAGGGCTGTGTAACAAGTTTCTGTGTTTGCCCATACCTTACTTGGACAGAAGGAAGTTTCTCTGTTCACTGTGAGAGAGGGAGCTTTGAGCAGCCTATCTGTCCCTGGAGGAGTGGTTTCAGCCCAGAAATTAGTAGTTTATTGGCCATTTTGGGCTAATTTCTATCTCTTTCATTTCCCTGCTATAAAACTCACATTTGCGCAGTTTTGCACTCCAGGCAGCACCGGTTAGCTAGGGTATAACTATTCCCGGCTCCACAAAGTCTACTCTTCAAATTTTCCCTTGGAACTTGACAAACTTTCAACTTAAGCACTCAAATCATTCACTTCTCATCCCGGCACTTGCCCAAAACTCATAGCAAGCACTCATAAACCTTAGCACTAGACCCCACTATACTGTAGAGAAAGACACGGCTCTCTATTCGACTTTACCAGCCAATCAGTAAAACAGTTCACTGTACCTATCCAGGCATGTCCAAAGGGCAGTTTCAGGTGTACTCTCCAGACCAACTGGTGAATTCGGTCATTTTGAGGCAATGTTACAATTGCCTCATGTACACGGACAACCCTCTCCTCCTTCCACCAAACAATAACACATGCGAGAGATGCAATTATACAGCCAAACTTGAGGCTAAGCTCTCTCAACCCAAGACTGGACCAGGCAGTCAAGAGGAGAAGGGAATTACTTGCATCACACCACCAGTATCACATTGACCTATGAAACCAGCACTGGCAAAAAACACACATAAATACATAAAAACATACTCGGAGGCTCTAAATAAAAATCTGCAAAAGCAACAAAAACCTCCAAAGCAGACATCCAAGCAACCTACACCCCCCAACACAAACCATGAAACACATACTTCACAGAACCAGTGTGCCACACAATCACAACCCTTAAGGCAAAATAACATACCCAACACACTAGTAATAGGTGACTCTATAGTCAGACACACTGACGTCCCACTTACTAGGCTGAACAAGGAGAAGGTTACCGTTAGTTGCCTGACGGATGCCAGGATCCTCCACATAACACAAGCACTCAGGTAACTTCAGAACAAGTACAAATATGACTCTGTCATTGTCCATGTTGGTGTGAATAACCTGAGCCGTACCTCCCAGGACTACATGAAAAGAGACATGGATGAGCTCTCTGATCATGT
Organism: Protopterus annectens; assembly: GCF_019279795.1. NCBI lineage: Eukaryota > Metazoa > Chordata > Ceratodontiformes > Protopteridae > Protopterus > Protopterus annectens. Next base: position 808,896,398 of record NC_056733.1, on the reverse strand, counting down.
AGCCCAGGCTGGTATGACCCTGACCCTGAGTAGCATCCTGCCCTCACCAAGAATGACACCATGGTATAGAGAAAAAATTATCAATTTCAACAACTGGCTAAGCTTTTGGAGTCATTCAAAGGGGATCCAGTGTCTTTCAGCCTGGGATGACATGCTCGACAAGCCACACTGCTTTGCTAGAGTCAGTTTGCACCTGTCACCCTTAGGCTTTCAAATACTGGCCAAGGCTCTTGCCACTCTCATAGTGCCTTTTTTAGGCAAGTCTCAAAAGACAAACCCACTGCCGTAAATAGCACAAGTAAAAAAAAAAACTGAGGGTAATGCTGCTCAATGCCAGAAGTCTAAACCTCAAAATGCATGCACTCGAGGCACTCCTCAGTATGGAGAAAATCGATATATGTGCAGTAACAGAAACCTGGTTTAAGGCTCCAGAGACCACCCCAGCACTACCAGACTACAACTCATGCCATACATTTCGGCCACAAAACCCAGACTGAAATACAAAAGACGGGGGATTATCCATATTCATCAAGGATACCCACACCTCCAGGTTAGTGGCACAGCACGATGCTTCAGAGATAATCCATGTGCAACTAACAACAGGCAAAACTGCTATTCAAATTATAGCTTGCTACAGATCACGCACCATGTCCCAGGACCCCCACTCTGCATCCCTGGAAGCACTGGGAAACATAAAGGTCCTACCAAACACCCTGATATTGGGTGATTTCAATTACCCAAACATTAACTCGGAGAACTACTCAAGTACAAACTCCCTGGCCCAACATTTCCTAGAATTTATAAACTCAAACAACATGGATCAACTGGTTAACACCCCCACCAGATGTGACAACATATTGGACCTGGTCATCACCAACATGGGCGACCAGTGTTCCACACCGAAGGTCAACCCCTCGCTGGTTAGATCTGACCATAAGCTAATCACTCTGGATATCCACATTCCACCACCATCCCCAGTCAAAGAAACCACCATGAAAAACTTTTCAAAAGCAAACTTCAAGTTACTTAAGACCAAGGTGGGAAGTTTCAAAGCCCCCATGCTAAAGGATAACGCTGTCCAAGCTGCAAAATCCTTTACTAATGCACTCTATGGGCACCTACAAGAATGCATGGATCGTGCTATCCCAAACAAAACTAAGACTCACTCCTCCAAGAAAAGGAAACCAGTCTAGTGGACCCCTGCCATAAACAAGCTATACAATAGAAGGAGGAAACTAGTACAGAAAAGAGTAAAATCCCAAGAAGGGAAGACATTCCTGATCAGTATCAGCAAGAAACTATGTTCCCTCATAAAATCATCCAAGGCTAGCTTCGAAAGAAAAATTGCCATGGACTCCAAAGATAACCACAAGGCATTCTTTAGCTGTGTCAAGAATCTAAGTGACAATTCTCAGATTTGCTCAAAGTTAGTGCAGAATGGCACAAAATACACCGAACCAACTGATATAGCCAACATCCTAGCAGACAGGTTCAGTGCAAACTTCACCCCCCACTCACCCCCAAAATGGCCCATAACTATACCAGAAGAATGTAGTGCCCCTGAAATCACAGACACTCAGGTTAAAACAGCCCTCTCCAAAGCCAAAAACACAGCATCAATGGGACTGGATGGTGTCCCAGGCTGCGTCCTACACGAGCTCAAAGATGAACTAACCCCTCACCTAAATACACTGTTTAAACTCATCCTCTCCACAGGCTACATGCCTACAGAATGATGCACAGCAATGATTATTCCACTCCACAAAGGTGGAGCCACAACGGACCCTGGGAACTATCCTAAGCCTGAGTAGCTTGGTCTGCAAAGCTATGGAGTGCATCATCATGGATCTCATTAACAGAGACATTGGGAACCTCCAAACACTGGACCCTACCCAGTTTGGCTTTGTTAAGGGCAGATCATGCCTCCTAAACCTAGTGGACTTCTTTGGGACAGTTACCAAGGCTATAGATGACAGAAAGGTGGTCCACACAGCCTACCTAGACCTCACAAAGGCCTTCGACGCCATTCCTCACTCAGGTATTATAGACAAGCTCACCAGCCTGAACATAAACCCCTACATCATGAGATGGGTTGCCAACTGGCTCACGGACAGATCCCACATGGTAAGAGTTGCAGGAGCTAGGTCTGACTCTAAACCAGTTACAAGTGACGTTCCCCAGGGCTCAGTCCTAGGACCCCTCCTGTTCGACATATACTTCTCACAGGTACAGGCAAGCACAGGAGGACTATGGCTGACCAAGTTCACAGACGACTGCAAACTAGGGGCTATTATTTATTTATTATTTATTATTTCACATTTGTTGACCAGGCAAATCTAACTGGATATATGTCCATATTCAGGAGAGGCCCAGGGAGATAAGCTTCAAGACAGATACATGAAAAACTTAGCAAAAAAAAAAATGACTAAATAGCAACATTCATTATATACAATGCATATTCCAGGTTAAAACAGAAAATTCCCCGAGGACAAAAAAGAAATACTTATAGTGCAAGAATGCATATACAATACAACATACAGGCATAATGCATACAAAGAAGAAATAAAGTCAAATGAGAAGACAGGCTAATTGTATTAAAATAAAGAAATTCCTCAGTAGAAAGTATTTACAGAGGTTTGGACACTGTGTAGTTTTGGAGGGGGTCTGTATTTATACTCAAAAAGGAATATATAACAGTTCATGAGTAGTATGGGATAGGTAGAGCTAAGTTTAAACAGATGGATAGATGCCTAGTCAGGTTTAGTACAGGGGCACAACCAGTGTGTTCTAAGGAAAAGTTTTGTTTTTGAAGAGTGATAAAGAGGGAAGAGAGGAAAGGTCACTGGGGAGAAGATTCCAGGATTTTCCGACAGCATTGGAAAAGAGAGAATCCCCAGCTTTGTTGTAAGGTTTAGAGGTGTGTAAAAGAAGTTTTTGTGAGGAATGTAAGGACTTCAGATTTGTATATGGGGTGATGAGGGTAGATAGAATAGGCATACTGGAAGGTTTATAAAGAGTTTTATGGGCAATGGTTAGTTGATGGCTATAACTGACTGTCCGGCTGACACAGACATCCTCCAAAACGGTCTCAATGAGACAGATACCTGGTGTCAAAACCATGGCCTCAGGCTAAATGCCAAAAAGTGCATAGTCATCCCCTTTGGAAAAAACAAAGTGCCCACAAACTACCACATAGGTGGTAGCCCCCTAAATACCGAAGACTTAATAAGGGATCTGTGGACCCAAATAGATAGTAACCTCTCCTTTGATAATCACATTGTTAAATTGGTTAGAAAATCCTTCTATGTGGCCCACCTAATCACAAAAGGGTTTGCATCCAGATTGAAAGAGGTCATTAGGCCCCTCTACGCATCACTCATCAGACCCATCATAGAGTACAATGCTCCATTTGGGACGTACCTTACAAGACACCTGCAACAACTGGAAAGACCACAGACGTTCCTCACCAAGTAGATCACTGGCCTCAAACAGATGCCCTCTGCAGCTTGACTGAAGAAGCTCCAGCTGTACTCGGTTGCATACCGCCTACTCAGGGGTGATCTCTGCCTGACATACAAGGCCATGTCCAACCCAGAATTGATGGACATGCTCCACCTAAAGAAAACCATATCCCCTCAAGGAGCCACATGCTCCAGGGATCTAAACCTCACCATAACAATAAATAGGACATGCTGGAGGGATAGATTCCTGTCCCAGAGACTTCCCATGCCCTGGAACAAGATTTCAATCTACAGTAGGTAGAGCTCCTCGCTAACCCTCTTCAAGAGAAACCTTGGCGAGTGGATGGGAAACAGAAAGTTTACCCCAGAGATAACTTCAATGACTCTGCTGGACAGAGGCAAAGGGAACTAATCTAAGGTAGCGGCAAAACCCAACACATTCCGGCTAGGCTTATAAATGCCTTCGGGCAAATAGCCTAGTACCTACCTATGAACCTATGAACCTATAAATTGCTTTTTTTTTTCCAGCTGCCCAAGCTCATAGTTACCATGGAAACACCAATGCAAGTGTTTCTGAGGCATATTGATCAACTTCTTTTGCCAATAATTTTGGATATTACCTATTCATTTAAAATTTTAACAAAATCGTTTTGTATCAACATGATTTTTTTCTGAACAATGGAAGTATGCCACTTTAATGTTTGGAATTAGTGACTTACTGTAATCCTTTGCATACCTCTCAACGTTTGCTTAAGAATTATGAACAAAGCAAAGAAATAATAAATAGTTATCAGAGACAGATTTTAAATATTTCTCTTATAAACTTAGAAAGCTGCTAGACTAATAGATTTTGCATTAGTGTGCATTTTCTGAAGGATATAAAGTGTATCATTATTTAATGAGCACAGTCCTCAGTTGTTTGCCAGAAAACCACAGAGTTAATGAGGAACAGACCGAAAACACGAGGCGATAATCTGGATATTCTACAAAATTCTGGAGAGTTGATAGGTATAATCTTGAGCAATTTACCAGAAAATCTAATATTTTGTGAGGGACAGGCCAAAAATATTATACAAAATCAGGGATATATTGATTGATTGCTGTTTATTTACCAAGTAAGTGAACTGGTCTAGTGACCAAGCAACACATAAAAAGCCAAAAAATGTTTATTAAACCAACTAAGAGCTTTCATCCTTTAAGAAAACAGACTTCATCAGAATAACAAAAACATTAAAACAAGTGATTTAAATGCAATAATCAATCAATGCAACATAATAGAATAATCGAATAAGAACCCATATTTAAATAGACAGTTATATCTTCTTAGGTCCTTAAGAAAACATTTAAAGTTAACAACTACATTCTAACCTGGAAATTTATCAGTCTGCAACTTCATTTGTCTTAAACTTTCCTTTTGCTCTATAATTTTATATAATCTCCCACCTGTACTTCTTTTATTAATGATTTGTAAACCATAAAACATATTTTTTTTCTGTTCAGGAAACAAAGCTACATGCTTATATAAAGCATTATTAGTGTTAGCATTCTTAACGTCATAATTATGTTCTAGAATGTGTTTACAAAACTTTCTGCATGTCATGCCTACAGAGAAGGCAGCACAGCCTTGACAAGTGACAACACAGACAAGACCTTCTGAAAAACAAGTAAATCTCATATTTGCATAAATAGTAAATGTTCATAAATAATAAACTTAGTATTACTCATAAATTGACATGCCCTACAAATTCGGCAAGCAAAATTACCAGACTCTTTATTTGTATTGCTGCCAACAATATAAAAATTATCCCTAACCAAAATGTTTTTCAAACTATTATTCTTCTTAAATGCCATCTTGGGTTTTTCTCCAACTACCTTAAATAATACTGGGTTACCCAATGATATGCCAGTTACCAACCAATATAGATAAAAAAAAAACATCCAAAGACATGTCAAAGGGTGGCCGTGGTGGTGCAGTGGTTAGCATTGCCAACTCACAGGCAAAGGTTCTCTGGTTCAATACTCGGCTGGGGTGCCTTCTGTGTGAAGTCTGCATGTTCTCCCTGTGGTCACATGGGGTTTCCTCTCAAAGACATGCTGTAGGTGGATTGAGCTCTAAATTGGTCCTAGGTGTGGGTGCATGCATGTGTGTGCCTCCTGTGGAAGGTTGGGTGCTGGGCTGACAACTTGACACTGTAAAACTCAACTGCCAATCATGAGCAGACAGGTGATCCACTGTGGTGACCCCTAACTGGGAGAAGAAGAAGAATCCAAAGACATGTCAAAAATGCTGGAGTTACTATGTGATGACATATTCCCAGATTTATGACAAGATTTATTAAAATGTCCTATCCTTAAAAAGGTACAAAATCACTATCTTTTTTCTAAACCTTCATGGATATTATTATCAAAAATATGGGCCTTATAACCCTTGTCTAAAAATGTATTCTTAATGGTACGTCTAGAAGCTCTAATAAATTGGTTCTTTGTAATATTTCTTTGATATGACGTGGATGATTACTATCATAAGACAAATAGTATGATAGTTTTGTTACAGTCGTGACCTGGATAAAAATCTTTTTTTTTCCGTTCAAGGAAGAAAGTAGTTGTGCCCAAGGCTTAATGATCAAAGCTGACAAAAAAGTAGTTCCCAATAATCTGAGAAGATAAATGTTTGCAAAAAATACATGAGTCATATCTTAAAATAATTTCTATCTCTCTGACAAAATAAAAAAAAAAAAACAGAGTCACCTTCTGTGTGTCCCTCTGATGTTAGCTCTGGATGAAAGTGAATGAATAAATGGCCTCAGTCATATATTTCAAGTTGCTGCTGTCACACATCATACAGCTTGCCTCTTCATCCCCACCCTAAGAGACAGCTACCACTCATGTATCCATCTAACAGCCAAGATGTAGAAACATATTTGAACTTGTTGATTACAGATGTATTTTTACAGTATGCCAACTTACCCTTACCTCCCAAAGATAGCCACTTGTGTGCAGTTCTGATATGTGACTGTGAGAAAACAGAAAAAAAAATATATCACAGTTTTGTATTCCAGCCTGTTGCTCCTAGGCAGTACACTGCCCTAACATAAGCTATAGTGATGCTGTGTGCATATATGTGATGTATAATTGTGTGAAAAGTTAAAGAAATAATAATACTCTGTCACAGCCCCACATTAGCCACAGTGACCTTCTATGCAAAAAGTCTGAGGTTTAATTATGAGGAAAATTCAAGAAATAAAGACCATACTATTCCCACTCCTAAACAAGTTATAGTGACCTTCTGTGGTTGGATCACGAGGACAATTTAAGAAATAATTTCACTTTTCTCAGCCCCCACTACACACAAACACAAGCTTTAGCAACCTTCTGTGTACACCTCAAATTAAGGCCAGTTGTAGAACAGGATAGAAGGCAGCATTCAATAAGCCTGTGTCAAACTCCACTTCTCCACCCTGAGTTGTGGACACTGTCAGGATCTAGATGTTCTGTGATGCATTTTATGTCTTATTTTTGAAAGATAATGGGCAGGATTCACGAAGCCTCCGTGTAAGAGATACAAGGCTTACACGGAGGCTGCAGTTAAATGGTGTGACGTCAGCATGTCATGCATATGCATAAGGGCATGCTGAATCACACCTAAGGCTAACACGGTCCGTGGAAGACAGTAGGGGGCGTGTCTGTAGGCTGAGCCCTGCAAGCGGACACGCCCCTAGAAGAGTAAAAGTGCCCAAAGTAAACACCCACGACAGAGTCCATGGAAATGTGAATAAACACAACACAACACATGCTCCCACAGACTATGAACATAAAATATATAAATGAGCATGTTATATATATTTTTTTTAAATTGTAAAGATGTTTGCCCATGAGTGCGCTCGTTTGCACGGGCGTGCCTGTAGCTTAGCCACAGTTAGCAGTCAGTGGAAAAGCATATAAGAACTAAATATGCAAAGTAAGCCAAGAAGCAATAGCGTAGCGGTAGAGATGTTGGCTGAAGAGCAGGCAGTCATGGTTCGAGCCCCCACAACATCAATTTTTATTTTTAGTGAAATAAGCACAAAACAAGTCCCTGACACATATGTACACATATAAAATTATATTTTATGCAAAATGTAATGAAATAGGCCATTTATTTTGAAGAAATGTGAGATAAAATAATAAAAAATGCCAGATGTGCCTATACCTGAGCTACAGTTTAACAAGGTGAGTGCATCTGCCCGTAGGTGAGCAGTGGTTTAACATGCTGAAACTGTGTGCCCCTAGCTGAGATGAGCGTAATATGCGTGCTAACAGCCAAATGAAGAGTAAACCAGCGTACCCCGTTTGCGTGGAGCTGCGCACAGCACCAACAAGCTAACCGACGGGCAACATTGAGCAAGCTGTATCAAACCTGCCTTTACACAGACACACCCCCTAGCCTGTCTAGACAGTCATAAAATATAAAAAGCAGTAGCCAGGTTCGAACCCGGGATACCATGCACCATAGTCAAGGTACTGAACCACTAAGCCATGATAGCTGTACTTAGAGCTGCAGTAATAGCAAATATATAGGAATGAATAGAAAGTGGAGCATGACAAAGCAGGTTTTGTGAAGTTGATACAATTCCAAAATGGCCAATCACAGATAAGTACGGGAAAAACGGCATATATAAGCTCCATAGGTGGGAATACACAGCATAAACGATTGTAGAACTAACTTGCAGCCAGAATGTCAGGAGTAGGTGAGGGTAGTTGCTTTCGAGCACAGAGGTGGGGCGTTGAAGAGTCCAGATACATGGTCTGGCTCCTAATCCACAATCATGAGGCCCAATTCATGCAGGGCCAGGTCCTGTGGGGAGCATATAGGGCTGAGGCGTGGGACCAGTTGGCTCATGATCTCACCAGTGCCACAGGGATTCCAAGGACTGATGAGCAGGTCCGTCACCACCATGCGGACTTGAAGAGACGTAAGCAGGACCAATTGAACCTTTGGATCCAGGAGGCCTGGCAAATTCCCAACACACCACTACTGAGTAAGTTACATTTAATTATGTATGTAAAAAATTAAACTAGCTGATATTATGGAGATGTGTATTCCAATATTACTTCATTTATATTACAGCTGCAGGTGTCCGTTCTGTGAACCACAGAGCCTATGGCGATAGGCTGATGCGGTTGCACCACCAGGCAGGTCAGTAATCCACTCCCAGTAACTGTAAAGAAATATAAAAGTATGACAGTTAAA